>NC_067402.1:94371066-94661066 GCF_016432865.1 Antechinus flavipes
TATAAAGGACTGCTTGCCATCTGGGGGAGAGGGTAGAGGGAGGGAGGGGAAAAATCGGAACAGAAGTGAGTGCAAGGGATAATGCTGTAAAAACTTACCCTGGCATGGGGTTCTGTCAATAAAAAGTTTAAAAAAATAAAAAATTAAAAAAAAAGAACTGAGGTTTGGGGCATTATTCCCTGAAATAGAATTTTATCCTACTAAGACAAACACACAAATAAATAAAAATGAGCGAATAAAGGAGAAAGGACCCAATTATAGATAACTATAATGAGGATAGGGAAGATCTAAGTTCATATTCAGAGGAATACAATGGAGCTGAAATAGCCATGACTTCTTAAATGATGAATATCAAATGGTCCCAAGCATAAAAAAGACTTTTTGGAAGAACTTTAAAGGGATTTAAAAAATAAAGAAACCAATAAAAAATAGAAAAAAATAAGAGCAATCTGAGAAAACTGTAGGAAAAAAGTCAACCAACTTGAAATAGAGAATGATAAACTTAAAAAAAAATTATAACGTTTTATTGACAGAACCCACGCCTGGGTAATTTTTTACATTATCCCTTGCACTCACTTCTCTTCCGACTTTTCCCCTTTCTCCCTCCATCCCCTCCCCAAGATGGCAAGCAGTCCTATACATGTTAAATATGTCTCAGTATATCCTTGATACAATATATATGTGCAGAACTGAACAGTTCTCTTGTTGCACAGGAAGAATTGGATTCAGAAGGTAAAAATAACCAGAGAAGAAAAACAGTAATGCAAGCAGTTTATATTCATTTCCCAGTGTTCTTTCTTTGGGCGTAGCTGCTTCTGTCCATCATTGATCAATTGAAACTGAGTTAGATCTTCTCTTTGTCGAAGAAATCCACTTCTATCAGAATACATCCTCATACAGTATTGTTGTTGAAGTGTATAATGATCTCCAGGTTCTTCTCATTTCACTTAGCATCAGTTCATGTAAGTCTCTCCAAGCCTCTCTGTATTCAATTTGCTGGTTATTTCTTACTGAACAATAATATTCCATAACATTCATATACCACAATTTATCCAACCATTCTCCAATTGATGGACATTCATTTATTTTCCAGTTTCTAGACATTACCAACAGGGCTGCCACAAACGTTTTAGCATATACAGGTCCCTTTCCTGAGAATGATAAACTTAATGAAGAAACTAATTCTTTGAAAAATAGAACTGAACAGAGGGAACATAATGATTTTCTAAGATACGAAGAAATATATTTTTTAATCAAAAGAATAAAAAAAATAGAAGAGTGTAAACTATCTCAGAAAAACAACTAAGGATAACATACTGAGGAGAAATAATATAAGAATGTCTGGAATTCCTGAAAAGTATGATTAAAACAAGAATCCTGACACAATATTACAAGAAATTATCAAGGAAAATTGCCCTGGAGTTCTAAAACAAGAAGGCAAAACAGAAATACAACTACCACCACTTGAAAGTGATGCCAGGAGGAAAACTTAGCAGCAATATCATATCCAAGTTGCAAAACTCCCAGGTTAAGGAAAAAATATATATTGAAAGCAACAAGAAAAAAATTAAATATTGTGGAGCTACAATGTGAATGTACCAGCAGTCTTGAAATACTATATTTCACAAAGCAAAAGAGCTGGGGTTATTGTTAAGGTGCAAAGGAGACTCCAAAAGGTTGGGGTTTCAGGCCAGTGTCATGAGATATTTCAAAAGAATTTGCAGGCTTGAACCCATCTCCAACTCAAGGGACAAAGTTTGCTATAATTATAATACCAATTAAAGTGGGCTAATTTCCAAAAGAATTTAGCAAAGAACCAAGAAAAAGAAGATAAATTTATAGGAAAAAGAGAGATTAGTGCTTCATGTCACTGATATGCTAATTTTATGGCTTAGAGGTAGAATGGAATAGTCTTAGAAGTAAGAGATGAAGAATGCTTTGGTGTGTACCTCATTATTGAATTCTATGGCTTAGAAGTGTGGCTGAGGAATGGTCTGGTATGCACCTTAGTATTGTCTCAGAAACTTTGTTATTACAGACCAACATATCATTTAAATGATAATCAGCAATGTTTGTAAGACTATACTATAGTATTCCTTAGGTCAGGAGACTTTAAGATGATTGACAAAAAAATTATTAGAACAATGATACTCCTAATGTCAGGGGGGCCTCAGGATTACTGCTATATCTTCCCTAAAAGCTAGAGAAAGAAATATATAACTATATTATGATAGCATTCCTAAGGCCAGGGGACCCCAGAGTTATTACAACATTTCCCCTAGAAGTTACATCCCATCAGTTATGACCAAGATAATTTACCTAGCAAAGATAAGTATAATCCTCATTGGAAAAAAAAAAAAGAATATTTAGTGAACTGAAACACTCAGATATTTGTGACAAAAGCAACAAAACTGAAGAGAAAATTCTACATATGATAATCAAGAGAAATATAAACCTGAAAGACCAATTTTAAGGGACTCATTAAGGTCAAATTGTTTACTTCTTATTTATGAAAATTTACTTTTTTGTGATATCATTTTTATTTGGGTAGTTTGAAAGAAAGGCTTTGACTAAGCTGAATATAATGGAGTGATTAAAAAAAAAACTGTGTTGGAAGAGATAAAAAGGAGCAATTATTTCATACAAATGAGGCAAAAGAAGAAAAAAATCATATAGAGGAAATTAGCATTGAGGAGGCCAAGTAGCACTGAAGCATTACTCTTATAGAGAATGGGATAAAGAAAGAATAATGTATATATCTAGAAATCTAAATTCAGGAAGGAATAACAGGGCAAGGAGGAGATGATGGGGAGATAAGGGAAGGATTCTTGGGGAGGTGGATAGATCAAGAAATAGGAGGGCAAGATAGCAGATAGAAGTAAAGCAGAGGAGTGAGGTAAGACAGAAATAGGGTGAGAAGAATAGAGGAAGGAGGGGAAAAAGCTTAAAATGTGAATGGGATGAATTTACTTATGTAATGGAAGCAGATTTAAAAAATGGAATTATGTATATGTAGCTTTCAGGAAATGCCATAAAAATGAGACACACATATAAAATAAAGGTCAAGAGTAGAATATATATATATAAACAAGGATAGTAATGATGATTTCAAACAAAGTTAAACCAAAAAATAGATTTAATCTAAGGAGAAAAATAGGGAAACTACATTATGTGTCAGCTATATTATTTAATATTGTTTTATACCATTTAAAATAACTAGTTAGTAAAAAAAAAAATCTGAGAATATATCTGCCAACACAAATACAGGAACTATACAAATATAAACATAAAATACTTTTTATACAAATAAAGTTAGATACTAATAATTGAAGTAATATTTGTTATTCATGGGTAGGTAAAGCCAATATAATTTTAATAATGATAATGTAATCTATTTATGTTTATTAATTTAGTTAAAATAGTAAAACCTGTGCAGATATCATGACAATTCTAGTAAATGAACCAGAATTTGAAGGTTAATACAAATGCACAGTTAGGAGAATATCTTTCAAATAATCAATTTTCCCTCTGGTATAATGACAATATAAGGAAATTCAGCTGAAAAGGAATTCTTAAGTGGGGAGATGAATATAGCTCCCTTTCTTGGTAAGGCAAATTCCCATGTATTACAAAAAAAAAAAAAGAATTTCAGTATGATTAATCTTGAAATAAAAGGTTTTTCCCTTTCCAATTAGTGTATAGAAACTGAAGTGAAAAGATATGGGCAAGGGGACAACTACCCTTTTCCTGTATTCAAATTATGTGGTATAAGGATTAGAGGAAAAAGAATGTAGATTTCTAGCATAATCATAGTGAATGTATGACCTACTATAAAGAACTGAAATCACAGTCCATTTTGGTCAGGTTTGCCCCTATCCTGTACCAAGTTCCAAGAGCTGTTTTTGAGAATTTCTTGCTTTCTCTACCCCCTCCTCTTTTAGAAACCTCTTTCCACAGCAATTCTGGAAATGTACATAGGTTAGTTCTGAAGGAAATGTAAGAACACTCCTCTGAACCATAAGTCTTAGTTTTTCTTGGAGATGTGATCAAAAAGAACAAAGCACTAGGCAAAGAAAAGGCAAATAGGATGAAAACACCATAAAACAATCCAGAATGAAAAAAAAAAAAAAACAGGGACTTCAAGTAATGAATAAAGAAGTTATTTTCACGGCTTTCCTTTGTGTGAAGGCTAGATATATATTTTAAAGATGTGTGTGGGGAAAGGGTTCAATAGTCTAGAGAAAAGAAAGAGCTGTAACAATGAAATTCTTTCCATAGGTCAATTGCTTGAGAAATGGACCTCCTTGGAGAGAAGATAATGATAAAGATAATTTATCCATTGTTGGACAAATGAACTTCAGGGAATATTGAAATGGAGTCCCAACATTATAGTAATGATGAACACCAAAATGGAGGAATAAATTTTACTTTCTTAATTGATGAAAGAAACGTATTTTAAGACACGATTCGCAATGGATGGGTAAAGAGTCCCACATCAAGAGTACTTCACTCTCCAAGTTCTTTGATTTAAATCCTGTGTCCTTTCTTGTGTCACACTAAAATCTGTGAAAAACTCATTCTAAGAAGGTCAAAGTCTCCCTTTGCATCCAAGGCCATTCCAGTCATTCTGATCTATATTTTTTTCACTGGACACAGATGGCTCCAGAGGAGAAAGGGGAGTTTTTCCAATAAGTTTACATCAATAAAGAGGTCAAGCACTAATCACTTGAATTAGTGTTGTAGAAGGGAAAGGTAATGTAAAAAGATCTGAAAGGTGATATTTAAAAGATCCCTTATGGGACAAGATAAAGAAATTCTCTACTTTTCAAAGTACAGTAATGATATAAAGGAAATATAATAAATTAAATGACATACACATTTGCCTTATGACATCCACTTTTCCCTTTTTGAGGCCTCCAGTGATCTCATGCTACTCTTTCTTTGTCCAAAATTCTTTAACTTGGAAATTTTTTCTCCCACAAATGACTCATGTTCTAAAATTATTTCTCTGCATAATAATAATAAATATTAATACATAGATCAATTTTGTAAGCTATCTTTAATCATCACTATGAACTATAGTTATGTGCATTTCACATTAATAGTTTGTGCTTATATAGAATAGTTATCTTTTCATAATTAATAAAATTAAGGGGAATATGACAGTACAAAGATGTAAAGAAATGGAGGGAATATTGATTTCAGCACTTTTGGAACCCATTCTTATTTCTAGCAAAAATAACAATGTGCAGAAATTTTTAGAATTCTCCCTTGAAATAACTTTAATGTATTGAGCTTCCAAAATATTCCCAGTGGAAAGTGAGTTCCTAGAAGACAGAGAATTCCCCTTTCCCATCATCTGTAGCACCTGATATAGGCTTTCTCACAAACGAGGCATTTAATAAATGTTTGCTAAATTGAAGTGGCATAAAATGTCTGAGGCCAGATTTTAAGTTAATTATTCCTGATTCCATGCCTGACATTCAATTCACTGTGCCACCTAGCTGACTCTCTGTACTTGGAGAAGTACTTGACTCACTGATTTGAGCACAGATATTTCAGAAAAGAGTAATTTGGTCAAATATTACCCAGTAGCTGGGGTACTCTCCATAAAAAATTATGATTATAATATAAGGCTAGGGAGTTGGTGGGTGGTGAATTTGAACCTGTAATTCAATCCATTCTAGATATTCTTGGTATGAAAAGTTTCTTCACTGATGTAGATCAACAATTTTTAACAGTGTTGCCCAAGGTACTGCATAACAGTGTAACTGATAATTTGTCACATGATGTGTAGGCGTAGTAGTTGAATCTAGAATTTTTTGATTCCAAGGATGGCCCTTCATGCATTACACCATTTTGCTAAATAGTAACAATATCTGTTATTCTTACAACATTTTAATGTTTGCCAAGGATTTTACCTACATTAACTCATATAAGATTTAAAGCATCTCTTTGAAGAAAGTTCTACAGATTTTTTACTTCTATTGGTGTTCATTTTGTAGTCTTTTAAGACTTTGTGCCATAGTAAGCAAGGCCTTTCTATCCTCCATTATCTCTCAAAATATGTTCAAATTCATGTTTATTGTTTCCATGATCTCTACCCATCTCATCCTCTGACATCCCCTTTTCCGTTTGGCTTCAATCTATCATCAAGGATTTTATGCAGTGTCATGCCTTCTCAAAATGTAACAAATATTTAAGCTTTAGTTTTAACATTACAATGAATAGCCTGAATAAATTTAAATATCGTCTGATGTGATCTTCTTGATGTCCAAGGGTATCTTAGAAGTATTTTCCAGCAATACGATTTGAAAATGTTGATACTGCAGGGCTCAGCTTTTCTTATATTCCAGCTCTTACAGCTACAGATTACAATGGAAAAAACTATAGCACTGACTATATAGACCTTTGTTGGCAAGGTGATGACTCTGCTTTTTAGTAAACTGTCTAGATTTGTCATAGCTGTTTTCCAAGGAGCAAGCATTTTCTTTTAAATTTCATGGGTGCAGTTTCTATTTGTAGTCAACTTTAAAACTAAGAATATGAAATCTGACATTGCTCCCATTTCCTCTCCATTTGCCATGAAGTGAGAGGAGCAGGTGCTGAGATTTTAGGGTTTTTTAAAATGTTAATTCTAAAGTCATCTTTTAGGCTATCCCCTCTTTCACTCTCCTCATGTACTTCCTTAATTCCTCTTCACTTTCCTGCCATCAGAATAGTACCATCTACATCACTGATATTGTTGATATCTCTCCCAGCAACCTTTGATTCAACCAGCTGATATTTACATGACAACTCTTTATATAAATTAATAAACATCATGAAAATCTGTATCCTTGCTGTACTCCTTTTCCAATTTTAAACCAATTAGTTGTTCTATATTCGATTCTAACTGTTACTTTTTGGGTTGTATGCAAGTAAGATAATCTGGTGTTTATATCTTTTTGAGGACTTGTCACAGTTTTGTGTATACCAAGTCAAAGGTTTTACTGTAGTTAATGAAGCAGAAGTGGATTTTTTCCAGGATATCCTTGTTTTCCCCATAATCTAGTGAAAACTGGTAATTTGGTTTCTAGTTCCTCTCGCTCTCTGAAAACCAGTGTATTCTTCTGGTAATTCTTAGTTCACACATTGCTGAAGTTTAGCTTGCAAGATCTTAATTATAATCTTGCTGGTGCATGAAATGAGTGCAATTTTTTGGTAATATGAACATTGGCATTGCCCTTCTTTAGGATTCAGACATAAACTGATCTTTTCCAATCCAGTGGTCAATGTTGAGTTTTCCAATTTTGCTGGCATATTGAGTATAGCACTGTAATAGCACCATCTTTTAGGGTTTAAATTGCTCAACTGGAAGTTTATCACCTCCACTAGGATTACTGTTAGCAATGCTTCATAAGGTCTACTTCATTTCATTGTCCAGAACATTTGGTTCTAGATCAGTAACCACACCATTGTTAGGAAGCTAAAAATGAGAAAGGTCAAGTGACTTGTTCATGGTAGAATAATCAGTAAGTGTCAGGGGTGAGATTCAAGTCTAGTATCCTATCCACTTTACTATGATGCTTTGGGTGCTTTTGTGGCCTAATAAATAATACTAAAAACTGACAGATACTAGTGAAACTAATCTTCAAGATAGATTTTGTTTGCCTGGAGGTAGAGAGGGCAGGGAGACATAAATTTATGGAAATTACTAATATTAAAAAGAAGGCATAAAAAAGAAACTAACATCCATTAATGCTCCAAATATTTGGAAATTCAAAAATATTAATTTTACAATTAAAACTTCACATTTAAATCTACAATTCTGTCTCTCTGTGCACACACATACACATATATACATATATACATATTTGTGCATATTCATACATACATACATGCATATATAAAATGTCAAGAAAATATAGGAAGACCCTCCACATATTGGCAAGATTGTGGAATATTACAGGATAAGAGATGCACAGAATAAGAATGTATGGATCTCAAGAATACAGAAAATGTTTAGCTAAAAGTGTTGTCTATTTCCACCTTCTCATTTTACAGATAAGGAAACTGAGGTGCAGAGGACTATGACTTATCCAAGGTCACAAAAGTTGTCACTGACAAAAAGATTTCTGAAGTGAGTCATCATATCAAATAGTTCATAGATTTATCCCTCTCTAAATGTCCCCATCTCCCTTTATTCTACCTCATTTACCTTTGCTACACAAAAAAAAGGAATTCTTTAGAAAGCTAGGAAATATCTTTAAAGTGAGAGGACTATAGTTTTTTAAAGACTGCTTATATAAGTACAAATTTTTAAAAAATGTAAATCTTGCCTTCTTTCTTCACTTTTATTTTCCTTTTTTGTTCCCTTTTACACTTAAGTTTTCATATCCTAAATCATATTACTAGTATGGATAGCTCTACTGTTAGGCTGCCTTTTGCTATTTGAATACCCCTTTCTTATCAAGCACAAACTGAAAGAAAGCTAGATAGGAAGATAAATTTTTTTGGGGGGTGGGGTTCTTTTTCTGAATACTTGTTAAAACCAAATTGAAATGGTGGGGAATCATTTGGTGCCTACAAAAATAGTATTTATAACAACTTTGCTACTTTGGATAGATATCTGTGGATAGTGATCCAAGAGTGATCCTCATAAAAAAGCTTTGTGAAATAGGATTATGGCAAAGAAAGGACTTCTTTCTTTTGAAAACCCCCAGATCTTAACTGGTTCAGTCAGATACTTACTTAAAAGTTGTCTTTTATATCTCTTTGTGTTAGAAAGTGGATCTTGAGTTTTTGAAAGCTTTATTAGGGAAACAAGAGGTTTGGCAGGTCCCGCTAAGTGTCATGACCTTTCAGGTTAGCTGAATTTGTCTAAGTTTAGAGCGTTTTCATCACCAAAAGATGAAACCCAAGGGCATGGGCAGTTTTTTTTTTTTTTTTTTTTTTTTGTAATTTGTTCACAGGAATGATTAGTAAAGTGTGGAAGGATTCAGGGTCCAGACTTTATTGGAGAGCATTCCCATTCTGTGTCAAAGAAGTGTTATAATTACTATTGTATAAATCATAAGAGACAGAATGATACAAGTGGAAAGAGAGTTGGCCAAGTGGTCAGGAAAAAAAATAGGCTTGAATGCTATATTTGCTGACTATGTGGCAATGGACAAGTTATTCAGTTTTGTTGAGTCTTAGATATTATCCAATGATACCTATAATGCCAACCTAATCTAGATGTTTTAAGGCTCAAAATAGAATAATCATGCAATGTCTTTTACAAGTCACAAGCTTTTATGGGAAAAATAAGTCATTATAATCCTGATTAGATTGTAAGTACAGTGAAGGAATCCCTACTACCTAGAACTCGGCCTTGCATTTTCTTGGTGCTCAATAAATTTTAATGCAATTTTACATAATATTATTAGGAAATTAATTACAAATCTTATCATGGTTAAGAACTAAAATACTTTGCAAGTACATTTAAGATGCATAAACAAAGGTTTTCAATAATATTAAATGGAAGCAATGTCTGAATTATTCAGTTTCTAGTATTAATATTTGATGAGCCAGTCTGGCTTTTATGAAATGATGGTTTGTTAGAAAATAATGGAGGAATTTCCAAGACTATTAATAGTAGGACATCTCCCAATATTAATAATAATAACAACAGGTCACATTTATATGTTTACTATGTGCCAAGCACTGTGCTAAACACTTTATAATCTTATATGATTCTCACAACAGTTATGCAAACTAGATTATAATTATCCTCATTTTATAGATGAAGAAACTAAGACAGAGATTAAGTTAATTGTTCAGAATTTCAGGCAGAATTTGAAATTAGGCCTTTCTGTCTGCAGGCCTAGTACTCATGGAAAAAGCTTTATTTTGTTCAAAAACTTATCAACTACATATTGTTTAAATTCAATGTTATGTGACTAGAGAATGTTTGAACCCAGAATATTGCCCTCATCTCACTAAACCCCCAGGAATGCCAAATAGAAGAAGAAGAAATTTTGGTTCTCCTAAGGTCCTGGATCCTCACTCAAATCCTGTTTTGGGTCTACTCAGACTTGTGTTTAGTTCCCTTTGTGTTTTGGCTTTGTCCAAACTTTTATGAATGTTCATTTATTTATTTATTTATTTGCTGAAATCCATCTTGATTGACTTTACTTTAAACAGCTCTCTTTGCAAAACTTTTTAATTATATAAGTAGTTTGGTTTCAGTTATCCTTGTCTAAATTCTACATAATGTAAATCTTCCAGAGCCTGGAAGAGAGGGAACAATACCCTTTCTGAGAGAATTTCTTCTTTTTTTTTTGTAGGGCCAAATACATTCCTCTCTAACACTATTTCAGATTTTGGAGTATGCTCTTGGAAATGACAAACCCTGTGCATTATCTCTTTTAGCTGCCCCAATATAATGGTAGAAACAAAATACAGCAGTCTTTGAAGAGGGTGGGGTAAGAGGAAGAACAAACACCTCTCCTTACATTGGAGTAAAAACACCACAAGATTTTTTTTTAAAGTGTATAGATTCATCTCACTAATAATCAGAAATCTCTGTGACTTCTGGAAGGAAATTATGCCAGTCAGAGCTGTGCCTTTGATTCTGAAGCTAGTTGTTGAGTTCTAAAGACCACTCAAAATTCCTTTCTATAAATGAATATGCTTCAATTTTATTAAGAGACAATGATTAATTCCATTGTCTTCTGCAGTTGTGTGACTACAGGACTTGTATTCTTTGCTGTACACTGAAGGATTTGTATGGAGGGAAAATACTGTTTCAGAGGGAAGGCCCTGTTATTTAACAGCAGTGCAACTCACCAATGCATGCCCCTAGATTCACATTTGTAATCATCATAAGCTCAAAGAGCCATGAGAATACCAGAGGCCATTTAAAATCTATTGAAATGTACAATATAGATTTCCCCATCAGATCAATTAACTTTTATAAGAGTGCAAAAATAGGCATTCAAATCTTTTGAACCTCAGTTCCATCTTTGAAACAGGTCAACACATCCACATTTGCCTGCAGAAATGAAGCAAAACTTCTTGAGCCCAAATGATATTTCATGTAGCTATAATATTATCACAATTTGATAGTCAAAATTCATAGCTAAAGTTATACTATCAGCTATACTTCCCTAAAATTACACACACACACACAAGCACATACACACACACACACACACACACACACACACACACACGCTCCAGTTTAAATTCTGTTCAGTTTTTAGAATCATTTCAAATGAAAATATCTCAATGAAAAGCATGATGAAGTATCTGGAATTCAAATAAAAGAGTCTTCTGATGTTAGAACTTCTAACAGTACCACTGCTATGGCAAATTCAACAAGAAAGCAGAACACCCATATATCCCATATTCCCTATAAACTATTCAGCAACAAGGAAAACAAAAACAAAAACATTGTCCAATAGATATCTTGGTATTTTGTATGTTATACTAGGGATAGCAAAACTTGACCAATAAACAAAAAAGTAAAACAAAACAAAAAATCTACTGGGATATTTTTTTGTAAAGAACCTCACTGTATCACCATTTCCTAGAAATAGAAACATATCATCTTCTCATGATATTATATTTTGGCACATCACATATAAAACAATTCTTTTGTGTGCATTTCATATATATCTTCCAATGTTGACACTGGGAAAAAATATTAACAGAACCTCCTTACCGATATATATTCTTTAATACAAAGTAATAGGATTAACTTAATTGATCATTTATTCAAAACTCTAGAAAAATCTTATTATCGTATCTCAAAAAGGAATGCTTTACCTCTTTCTCAACTGGCTGCCTTTGCTTTTATTTGTATATGTTTTTTAACATCTATAATAATACATATTTTTTTTTGTGTGTGTGGTTACATTCTTCTCTTTAGTTTCCTTTAAGAAGAAACAAAATTTAATAATCAGTCAACTGGCTTCAAAAAATACATTCAGGCTCCAAATAAAAGAAGCCTTCCTAATGAAGAGATGTGTGCAAAATTAGAAAGAGATAGTTATCCACTGCTGGAAACCTTTAAGCATGGACTAGAGGATCAGGCACCAGCAATTTTTGTTTAGCAAAGAATTCTACTAGGTAACGTCTGAGGTATCTTCTAACTCAGATAAAAGTTTATATATTTGTCCTTTTTCCTCAGTATGAAATGACCTATTACCAAGATGTGGTTTAAAAATCTCACAAATTTATTCCTCAAACAAATGATTAAAAATATTAATAAATAATGATCCTCATGTACATAAAATTATGTCAGCATGCACATACTAAGGGTATTTGTTATATTCATTTAATATCTGTTATTAGTCATATTATTTATGGCATTAGAAGGGAACAGAAAAGATTTAGCAAGCAATATTTCACAAGAGACCACATATATTTCTATCAAACAACTGACTTTAAGCTGGAGAAAACAATATCTCACAATGTTTATTTTTTGTTGATTATTCTTTAAAAAGTATTTGCTTCATTAAAACAAAATTTTGCAAATAAGACACTCTACCAATGAGATTTTTCACATGCTTATCTCAAGATTACTTTTTAAACTTGCTGGAAAAATATAAAATAAACATTTTCAATTCTCGATCATTAATATGTAGAAATTTACCAAATATTTTTTGGTCAATATTATGGTCAATTAGGACAGTCCAAAGTCAAAAAGAATTTCCTATAAGCAAGATTGTCCAGATATTTCTGTTTGTTGATGAAATTGTGCTAATTACCTCGAGTCAGGAATATAGTAGAAATGACTACATGAGATCTATCATCACTCTAAAAAGTTTGATGTAAATAGTAGGTATGCATATTTGGCATAAATAGCAGGCAGTTGTATGGCCTAGCAGATAGCTCATTGAGCTTGGAACCAGAAAGATCTGAATTTTATCCAAGATCAGAGATTTACTAGTTATGTGATCATGATCAAGTCATTTAGCATGTTTGTCTCAGTTTCCTAAAGTATAAAATGAGGATAACAATAGCATTTACCTCCCAGGGTTGTTAAAAAGTTCAAATAAATTAATATTTGTAAAGTTTTTAATACAGTGCCTGGCAAATAGAAGGCACTTAATAAATATTCATCAATTAATTTATTGATATCCCCTAGGAAAAAAAGTGGCTGAAAATCACTGTTCTTCAGACTGATATATTATTGGGTAGATACTTTATACATTGGACAATACATACATTTTCAAGCAACATTCCAATTAGTTAAGGAATTAGGCCCACATTTGAACTGATAAAAATATGCATTGCTTTTGAGATATTACAAAATTATTTTTCATTTTTGAAGAGGATCAAAAAAGTCTTAATTTATGCATAAATTGATTTCAGTGAGACAGAATTACACAAACCCATCAGTCTCACTATCTTTTCTAGAATAGTTTAAGTCCAGTGGCAAGACAAAAGTCAAGAAAAGTTGTGGCTCAGGATGCAGTGGATGACTTTTATATATTTGATGACTGACCAAGTTCTAAGCACTCCATGGCACCTCTTTCAGTTGCCTTTATGGTTATTGCAATAAATGGTTCTCATCTCTCCATTCCACTGGGGAAAGTCTTCACATGGGTAAGGTAGATATCCATTTAACTCATTGATGGGTTGGGAGTTTATTGGTTATCCTCAACTTAGTTTAGCTTATCTGTTAGTATAGTATTTTACTGGTGAGTGGCCACTATACATGTTACAACTTCTTGGAACCACAGGTAAGAGTTGTATAGCAGGCTGGAAAATGAATGGACGCCCATCAATTGGAGAATGGTTGAGTAAATTGTGGTGTATGAATGTTATGGAATATTATTGTTCTGTAAGGAATGATCAGCAGGATGAATACAGAGAGGACTGATGAGACTTACATGAACTGATGCTAAGTGAAACGAGCAGAACCAGGAGATCATTATATACCTCAACAACGATACTGTTTGAGGACGTATTCTGATGGAAGTGTATCTCTTCGATAAAGAGAGCTTTAATTGATCAAAGATGGACAGAAGCAACTACACCCAAAGAAAGAACACTGGGAAATGAATATAAACTGCTTGCATTTTTGTTTTTCTTCCCGGGTTATTTAAACCTTCTGAATCCGATTCTCCCTGTGCAACAAGAAAACTGTTCAGTTCTGCACACATATATTGTATCTAGGATATACTGTAACCTATTCAACATGTAAAGGACTGCTTGCCATCTGGGGGAGGGGGTGGAGGGAGGGAGGGGAAAAACCGGAACAGAAGTGAGTGCAAGGGATAATGCTGTTAAAAATTACCCTGGCATGGGTTCTGTCAATAAAAAAGTTATTTAAATAAAATAAAATAAAATAAAATAAAAGAAGAGAAAAGAAAATAGGATTGACAAGGGGGCAGTATAGGAAAATTTATTCTATGACATTTCTACAAAATATAAATTTAAAAATAATTTGTTTTTTCATTTGTAAAATGAGGGGATGAGCTAGATGATTGCTAAGCCCTCTATGAAACCTAAAATTCTTTCTATGAACTTACACATTAACTGAATTGATATTAAAATTTTTTTTAGCTTAGTAGAAGGAAAAAACCATCTATCTTGATATAAAAATGTAATGATAGTCACTTAAAATTTCTCCTTTATAAGTTGTCTTGAATAAAACACCAATGATGATGATAAAGAACTTTATGCAAATAAAATTCTATTTTAAAATTTTTTTTAAAAAATAGACATGTCTTCCTGCCTAGCTTATTCTTGAATCAAAGGTTATGACTTATGCAACACCACAGTCTCAAAATAATTGATGTTGAGAATCATCCACAGAACAATGAGGAAAAACATTGTGTGTATGAGTGGATTGTAGCAGAAATAATTACAAAGGGACAATAACAATATTATCATCAAAAAATTACAACTGACCAAAAGGGCTGGTTGATCAAGGCAAAAGAATGATATTAAGTGATGGACAATCCAAGGACTCCACTGATAATCTTTTGAAGCCAAGACAAATTGAGAACAACCCTAACATATCTGGTGGACATCCCAGTGTAGATTACATGTAAAAATGCAACCATTCACAAGTTATAATGTATACTTTGTGGGGGAATACCTATATATCTAATATTACTTGAGCACTGAGAAAAATTGTCAAATAGAATTATGTTATTTCTTCTATTTTATTCACCATTTCAGTGAACTATTTCAATGAATAGAAATTGTTCTATATACACAAGTCAATCATTGAGCTAGAAGCACAGAATCTCAATCAATAAATATCAGTTAAGGATCTACTATATATGAGGCATCATATTAAGCACTGGGGATACAAAGAAACAAAAAAAAAACCAGACCTTGTCCTCAAGGAGCTCACATTCTTTAAAAAAAAAGGAAGATAATAAGCAAAAAAAATGAATATAAAACAGCTATTCTCGCGAAAATAGAGACTAAAGTAAATGATGGGAAGCACTTCTTAGAATCAAGAGGAGCTGGGCAAGACTTCCTGGAAATGATGGGATTTTATCAGACTAGAAGAAAATCCAAGAATCAAGGAGGCAGAATGAGGGACAATATTCTAAGATTGGAGGATAACCAAAGAAAAATACCCAGAGCCTAAAGATGTTATATTTTATTCAAAGAACAGCAAGGAAGTCTGTATCACTGTACATCCAGTCTTAGATGTCCAAAAAGCAATATGAGAAGTGTTATCAGAGGAAAAACATAAAGGTTAAGGCAGGATAAGTATATATAAAAATCATCAGCACAAAGATGGCAAACTAAAACGATAGGAACCAATGAGATCAGCAAATGATAGGAGAAAAGAAGATGGCCTAGGATAAGGATGTTGTGGGACATCTGTGAGTCGAGAGTATAATGTGGATGAGGCTTTAGGGAAGAAGACTTAGGACATCAAGGAGACATCTAATACAATCTGTACCTGAATAGACATTGCCTCCATTTTTCCTCCCTCCCCAAAAAAGAATTAATACAAATGATCTATTTGATTGCTATAAACACAACTTTGAAAATCTTAAGATTTTACACTTGAAAAACATCAGTCTCATTTGAATATATAAATACCAGGATGAGGAAAAATAAGAAAAGAAAGCTGAAAAAAGCTTCACTGAGGACATTTTTGGGGATCTATTTCCCACAGAATGAGTTAGTCACTTTTAGTGAGACAAGAAATATGAGCATGGTATCTATCTCACTAATTTTTCTCATCTCCTTTGTGTGTCTGTCAGATACTGTTCAGGGGTTAATAGTGTTTTATTTTATGTGCATGAACTCAGAAGCTTGAAAAGAAATCAATGTTTTTTTCATATATCCTAAGAATAAATAATTGTTCTGTCCATAAGCCAGTGAAACCACCTGGATGCCAGCCAATGGAGAAGCCAAACATCAAAACAAGATATTTAAGCATTTTTTGTGATATATTCTTTTATATGTCTGTTCCCCAAAGGAGGAAACCCAGTGAGGTTCTTGTGTTGCAAGTCATTTTGAACTAAACATATGAATTCTTGCCAATTAAAATAGAGTGATTCTTCATTCAAAAAATAGCTTTTAAAAATGATCATCAATATTCATTGCAGATAGTCATGTGCATTAATCAAAAACGTCAGATCAAACAGAAAATCTGAGAAAAGATCTAGTTGTTTTTACAGCATATTCACCCAAACAGTTTATTTCAGACCTCTGGTCCACTGCCTTATTGTCTGTATGTTACATAGAAATTAGGTCACTTTGCAATATTGTAAAGAGAGAGAAGGCAATATTTGTTTTTCCCCCCTAAACTTTCTTAGGATTGGAATTAGATATTGAAAATCCTTGAGGAATATGTTAAGGAAGTGTTTCAAAAAACTCTAAAATATTACCAGAGCTCAAAATAGAATGGGGTCAAGTAAAAATCACATTATGGTTATTTTAAGGACTATCCTTCATTTTACAACAGTCACATCTTCAGAGCATGTTTAAACCCATGTGAAATTCCATTACTGTTCCATTTTTAAAAATCTTTTCTCTTTTCTGGGCTTTTCTCTCTCTTTCCTTTTGGAGGTGTGGCATTGGTACTAGGTCATGGATAATGGAGTAGGTTCAGTAAAGGACGAGGAGGTGAAAACAAGAACAGAGGAAAATGCCTGTTCTTTTCCTTTTTATTTTTCACCTCAGCATTAACCATTTTCCAATTCATGTCCACCAAAAAAGAGTTCATAGATATGGGCCACAAAACCATAGATTTATTGATGGAGGAAACCTTATAGATTATCTAGACCAATAATATTTTACACAGTAAGAAAATGAAGTAGATATGGGATAAATGATTTGCCTGAGTACATAGAACTCCTATGCACCATAATTAGAATCTGAACCCAGAGTCTTTGTTGATTCCAAATCTAGAACTCATTCCAGAGTATTAAAAGACATACATTAGAGAATCATTAAAATCCCTTCTTAAATCTTGGTCTTTGTGATATGAAACTTGAATGAAACATTATAGAACAGTGATTTCCAAACTTGACTTTTCTCTTTTCCTTACACTCAAATAACAGTATCAAATGAAGAAAATTTTGCCTTTCCTTCTTGAATTTCCTGTTTTTCATCAGTGACATTAGTTTCTTCTTAGTCAAAAAGGCTCAAAACCTGGGAATCAGCTTTGTATCATCCCTTAAAGAGAAGCAGACAACACTAGAATTTCAAGGGATCTCAAAGGCCATCTAGTCCAACTTATATGTGACCAAGAACTCCATCTAAAACATCAGTGAGAGTGTCTTCTAGCCCCTTTCAGTGACTCCAATCAACCATCAATTGCTATTTAGTCTTCTTTCAAAAATCTCTCATATCTGTTTTTTTTTTAATTCAATAATATCACAACATTCACCTAGGCTTTCATTTTTTGCCTACCTTGATTGTTATTAGATTCACCCTTCTAAAACATTATTTTCATCTTGGCTTTTTCATTGTTAGGAAATCTTTAGAAACTTTCCATTGTGTATGACATAAAATTCTTCTTCTAGACACTTAAGGACCTCCTTAACATTTTTTCTCTCTCATTCTTCCCAAGCACTCTATATTGTCTACTTCTCATTGTTGTAAACTTTCTACTCTTGCTAGTTCATTCTCCTTAATGTCCTCTGTCCTCATTGCCATTCCTCTTTCCTTCCTTTTCTCTCTCTTTTTCTTTTCTTTTCTTTTTTCTTTCTTTCTTCTTCTTCTCCTCCTCTTCCTCCTCCTCCTCTCCTTCCTCCTCCTCCTCCTCCTTCTCCTCATCCTTCTCCTTCTTCTTCTTCTTTTCTCTCTCTCTCTCTCTCTCTCTCTACTGCGCTATATTTGTCTGTCTCTCTCCCTGTCTCTGGCTCTCTGTCACTCTGTCTCTCTCCCTGTCTCTGTCTCTATCTATTTCTCTCTATCTTTTGCCTGGAATAATCATCCTATATTTCTCTACTTAGATATATTTAGCCTAATCTTTAGAGCCCATCTTAGCATCCTGCCATCCAACATAATTCTTGACCATTTACCTGGGGGTGGGGCTATAAATAGCTGTGATTTAAATGAAAAAACAAAGTAGAGAGGATTTGTCTGCAAACCTAAGCAGTTTTATGCTTAAGTCTGAAATCTCTTCCCTTGATCTGTTTGACCATTGTTGACATTTACTTAGTATCCAACTATTGATTCAACATCCTCCCTGCTGACTTGTTGCTGATTATTTCCTCCTGGTTTATAGCTATACCTCTTGCCTCTTCTCTTCATAGAGTCTGTATTCCCTGGGATGACAAATGGATTCTGATGACTCAGTCCCTTAGTCTACTTTTTAGACCTTCAAGGAATCAAAACTTTTTCAAGTCTGTATTATTCCATCCTACAGCATTAGGGGAAACAGAACCTTCTCCTGTACCAGGAAGGGTTTCCTCATTAATCTATTGTTGTTATTCAGTAGTTTCAGTTATGCCCAACTCTTTATGACTACATTTGAAGTTTTCTTGGAAGAGATATTGGAATGGTTTTTCATATTCCTCTCCATCTTATTTTACAGACAGGGAAGCTGAGGCAGGCAGGGTTAAATGACTTGCCCAGGGTCACACAGCTAGTGAGTGACTAAGGCCAGACTGGAACTTAGAAAGGGGAGTCTTTCTAATTTTAGGTATAGCACTTTATCTATCTATTGCTCTAACATCTAATTGCTCTAATTTAGCTAGAATTAACATCTCCCTTTTTCTGGATTCCTGTAGCAGTTATTAATGAATCATATATGATCTTTGTCTATTGTTCAAAGGATTCAAATTTGTAAATCTTATCCTCTTAATGAAACTATAAGCTTCTACTTTGAATTATAGATCAAAGATATGTAATTGAAAAGGAACTCAGAGCCTGTCTAGCCCATCAGTATTCCCCCCTTCCCATTTTACAGATGAGAAAAATAAGGTCTATGTCCTATGAGAAGAAAGACTTATATAATATCTCACAAACAGAAAGTATTAGAGGTAGGGGTGGAAGAAAGAACAAAGATTTAAAAAAAAAAACTTATGCAATAGGAGACATGTATAATGTTGCCTTACCACCATTAAAGTACTAAAAAGTAGGTGGACCTTTGAAATGACAAAAGCAACCCCTATATTGGGTACTGAATTCTTACCTCTTCCCAGCTACAGAATATACAAAAAAAAAAAATTGTTCAATCATTTCAATCATGTCTGACTCTGAATCTTTATGAGCCCATTTAGTGCTTTCTTGGTCAAGATATTGGACCATTTGCGATTTCCTTTTCCACCTCACTTTGTAGAGGAGGAAACTGAGCCATACAGGATTAAATGATTCATTTGATTTTTCCTGACTCCAAGCCCAGCAGTCCTTCTACTGCACCACGAGGATTATCCTAGTCTATTTCATTCAGGGTGAGCAGTAGATGTTTCCCTATTCCCATCCTGCAAGAAGGTGAATTCAACTAGGGGATTTTGAGCCTGGTAGAGTTGGTATTTCTTTCTGAATTCCTTATAGATTACTGAACAGTGATCCCAGGATGGACATGTATACATCTAGGATAAGAGTTAATCTTGTGAGCTCAAGAGATTAGACATCTATGTCCTTTTGCTGGAAATGGCTATCAAAAAAAAAAAGGGGACAAGGTTTTGCTTTTTTTTTTTGGGGGGGGGGGAAGAGATGACCATTGACCAGAGGGTGAATCCCAGTTGTTGGCAAGTTTTGCTAGAATACAACTTCCTTCAAATAGGCTATACAGAGTATGGTGAAATATAAAACACCAACTCTGCAGTCCCATAAATTACTTATTTTTATGATTAATTTTCAGTCTCCCAAGAGAATATAAAGGTAGTTACTATTGCTGTTTAAGGGTTTTGTTTGCTTGTTAATATGCACTTCTCAGCATTTTTTATGTTCATTATTTCTTTTGTCTGGAGGAAATAAATGCCTGTTGCATACATACTTGGTTTACATTCTACATAGAGTAACTTTTTCCCACACATCTGCTTAAGGAGACTCTGGACAGGTGACAAAATTAAACTTTAAATACATTTTTTTCCTCTGGGAACCACAGTGGAATTGCAATGAATCAAATAATGTATGAAAATGAGTTTAACCCTTCCCTAAAGTAGTTTAACTTACTTAGCATTGAACCAAGTCCTCTGCATCTACCTGAGTTCAGATCAGATGGGCTCCTTAATGGAGGAACAAAGGGTAAAGTATTCCAGTTCCTAGGGCCCAGCAGTGGTTATAAATATTAAACTAGTTTAAGTGAATTTAAACTGAATCTACATGACTTGTGTGAAATAAAAGTGTTAATAAAGAGAGAACAGAGGTATGATAGGTAATAAGGGAACATAATTGCCCATGATTGCCAATTAATCTCTGCATTCGTTCACAAATAAGCTGATATTTTGTAGGTTCTCTTAAGAGATACAAGTGAAGACATTAGTGCCCAAGTGTGTGGAAGAAATTTTGAGAATCAGAATACAATTATAAGAGGAAATCATTCTTTTCCCTTAGAAGTAGTACTGTGGGAAGTCATCTATGAGAGGATGAAAGAGAATGTGTGTCAGCTGATACAAAAAATGGTTTGTTGTTGTCTTTACTTTTTTGTCAAGCAGTGAGACAAACAGGGCATGTGAAATATGGTTTCTTCTTTGGTGCAAACCTCCCA
Organism: Antechinus flavipes; assembly: GCF_016432865.1. Classification (NCBI taxonomy): domain Eukaryota; kingdom Metazoa; phylum Chordata; class Mammalia; order Dasyuromorphia; family Dasyuridae; genus Antechinus; species Antechinus flavipes. Next base: position 94,392,185 of record NC_067402.1, read on the forward strand.
ATTCATGTTTAGAGGACATGTTCTCAGCAGAGATAACTACCCCACATTTAAGGTAATCTACTGGTCTATAATCTAAAACTCATATGCCCCAGCTAATATGTTCACCTTTGATATTAACCAATTAGATCACTCATTTCAAAGAAAAGTTATTTACTGAAATGACATAGCATGAATATTAGTAACAAAATCTTTCCCCCATGAATCTGTATTGGGTTTTCTGGCAAACATCAGTGGTAAGAATAGGTATAATTATGAAGTACATCAGTATAATGGTACACAGATAAGGAAAATAAATGATTAAGTAAATTCACATATTTATGACCAAATCAGAGCATGGCATGACATTGCTGTTATATTTTGTTTTGTTTTACTTTTTCTTTTTTTTTTTTATGGTGTTCTTATTCTATCCTATTGTATACAGCCGTGTGTGTGTGTGTGTGTGTGTGTGTGTGTGTGTCCAATAGGTTCCTTAGATCTCTTCTCCCCACTCAAACTATCTAGCTCTGAAACCATTAGCTATTAGGCAAGTTGTAGTGCTATTGCTTTTGCCAATGGTCAAGGGTAGGAAAGTAAAGAGAAGAATATAAATATCCCAATTGACAGGTTGTCTTGTAGAAATTAATCTTCCTGAAGGTAGGATCCATATTTTTGTCTTTCTTTTGCACCATCAACACTGCTACAGAGCTTAGTATATGGTGAGTGTGCATTAAATGTTTGTTGACTCAACTGAATGATCTAAATCCCTCCAAGCTTGAAATTCTGTGGTCCTATAAATTCATTCAATATTTTATACCTTCCTATTCTCACTGTTGACTAGATACTATTGACTGACCTTATATTATTTGTGATAAACACCCAGAAAATAAGTGTGGACTTCTGACCTTCTTCCTCCTGTGGAGGAAGCAGAAAACAATCTAAGCAATACTGGATTTAGAGTATGCTGTGGACCTAGGTTCATTTCCTATTTCTGGTACTTATGGAGAAAGTCATTTCAAATCAGATCACATGAAGAGATACAAGGGATCTATTACAATCCTGAGAAAGAAAGGAGGGGGTGAATATTAAATGAAGCTTGATCTCATCAGTTTTGGCTCCTAGAGGGAAAAACTTAATCATAAATTAGTTAATTGTTCTTTAAATGTATGGTAGAATTCATTTGTGAATTGTTCTGATCCTGAAGATTTTTATTAATGGCTTGTTCAAAATTTTTTTTTCCTAAAATGGGTCTCTTTCAGTAATAGATTTCCTCTTCTGTTAATCTGGGCAATTTATATTTTGTAAATATTCATCTATTTTGGTAAATTGTCAGATTTGCTGCCATACAGTTAGGGCCATACAGCTCCTAATTATTGCTTTAATTTCTTTGTCATTGGTGGTAAGTTCACCTCTTTCATTTTTGATGCTGGTGATTAGGTTTTTTCCTTTCCTTTTTCTAATTAAATTAACTAAAAGTTTATCTATTTTTGTTGTTTTTTTCCATAAAAGCAATATTAGTCTTATTAGTTAATTGAAGCGTTTTCTGAGTTTCAATTTTATTATATTCAACTATCTCCTTTGAGTTTCAGAATTTAGAATTTTGTATTTAATTGGAGGCTTTTAATTTGTTCTTTTTCTAGCTTTTTTAGTTGCATGTCCAGTTCATTGACCTCTTCTTTCTCTATTTTATTCAAGTAGCTATTTAGAGATATACAATTTTCCTAAGACCTGCTTTGGCTGCATCCCATAGGTTTTGGTATGTTGCCATTGTTTTGGATGAAAGAAATTATGGATTGTTTCTGTGATTTGTTGTTTGTCCCACTCAGTTTTAGAATAAAATTATTTAATTTCCAGTTGGTTTTTAGTCTATCTTTCCCTGTCCTGTATTTAATATAATTTTTATTTCATTGTGATCTGAAAAGAAAGCATTTACTATTTCTATCTTTCCGCATTTGATTGTCAGGTTTTTATGCCCTAATACATGATCAGTTTTTGTATAGGTGCCATGTGATGCCAACAAAAAGATGTATTACTTTCAATCTCCATTCAATCTTCTCCAGAAGTCTGTCATATTTAGTTTTTTTCTAGAATCCTATTAGCCACCCTAGTTACTTTCTTGTTTTTTTTTTTTTTTTTTTTTTAATGGTTGGATTTTTTTCTAATTCTGAGAGGGGAAGGTTGAGATCTCCCATTCATATAGTTTTGCAGTCTACTTCTTCCTGTAATTGTACTTAATATATTCTCTAAAAATTTGTATACTCTGCCATTTGGTGCATATACAGTTAATATGACTACTTCATTGTTTACTGTATCCTTTTCTTATCTCTTTTAATTAGATCTTCTTTTACTGTTGCTTTATCTGAGATCAGAATTGCTATCCCTGCTTTTTTTTTTTTTTTTTTACTTCAGCTGAAGCATCATAAATTCTAGTTCTAGCCTTTTACTCTGTATGTTTCTCTCTGTGTCAAATGTATTTCTTATAAACAACATATTATAGGATTCTGTTTTTTAATTCACTCTGCGTTGGCTTTCCTATTATGCAAAAGTTCATCCCATTCACATTTACTGTTATGATTACCATCTCAGAATTTCTCTCCATTCTATTTTCTTTACTTTATATAGTTCTGTTTTCTCTTTCTACCCTGTCCTTAGTAGTGCTTTTTTTTTTTTAACTCACCCTACCTATTACATTAACTCCTATCAGCCCTCCCCCCTTCTTTTAGTAGTATTTTCTTTTTAATCTACTCTGCCCTCTACTTTATCTTCTCTTACCTTTTTTTCTTAGTGTTTCTGCCTTCTCTTCCATCCTGCCCATCCCTTTTCTTTCCTCTTTCTTCACCTACTTCATTATAGGGTTACAGAAATTTTTATACCCGATTGAATGATTAAATTATTCCCTTTTAGAGCTCAAACTGATGGGATTAAGCTTCAGATAATGCTCATCTCTTTCCCTTCTTTCTCTGGATAGTAATAGATCATTTGTGCCTCTTTATGTGATTTAATTTGTTCCATTATACTTCCCTTTCCTCTTTTTCCAGTACAGACCTTTTTCCACCCCTTCATGTCTTTTTCTTTGATGTCATCATATCAGAGTCCACGTAATGCTCCCCTCTGTCTGCCCTAGTATCAGACACAGTTCTCAAGTTACAGGTATCCTTTTTTCTCAGTTGGCTTTTGTATATCTTTTTCAATTTGCTTAATTCTACTTTCTTTTTCTACTTGTTTTTTTCAGTAGATTTTTTTTTAAATTGGCCAATTGTATTTTTAAAGAAATTGCCTTCCATTTCCCAAGGTGTTGACTCTCTCTTGCATATCTCTCATTTCATTTTTCATTTTTTGTCTTTTATCTCCTTTATTTGCCTTTTGAAGTCTTTTATGAGAATTTTCAAGACGCCTCTTTGGGCCTGAGATTTTTTCTGTGGATAGTTTGTCCTGGTCTGAATTTGTGTTTTGATTTGCCCTGTTACCACAATAGCCTTTTATGTTTGAGATTCTTTTCTGTTTCTTGCTCATTTTCTTTTTTTTTTCTTTTGGAATTCTCTCTCTCTCTCTCTCTCTCTCTCTCTCTCTCTCTCTCTCTCTTTCTCTCTCTCTCTCTCTCTCTCTCTCTCTCTCTCTCTCTCTCTCTTTCTTTCTCTCTCTCTCTTTTTAAACTTTTATGGTCGAGTTCTGTTCCTGGGATAAAGGAGATTCTGTCCCAAGTTTCTGTGCAGCTCTGAGCCTTGACTTTGAGCACAGGGTCCCCTTGTGTTTGCAGGGGTAGCTTTGCCTGCTCTTTTCAGTTTGGTTTCCCAGAGATTGCCTTCTGAGCTGGGACTGGAAGCTGCCCCACTGCTCTGCTTCTCTCCTGAGCCAGGATCAAGGGTCTTAGTTGCTGATTTGCTCTTATTAAGGCCTTCTCACAGGCTTTCCCAGAGTCTGGCTGAGCTGGGCTGAACACCCTTTTCATTCCAATGAGACTGACCTTTTTCAAAGTTTTTCCAATATAACTTGAACTGGAGAATAGCTTCATTCCCTTAGACTCTGATCAGAGGCTTGGTGTTAAGTGGTTTTCAAGGGAAACTGGGAGAGCTCAATCAGCTTCCTGGCTTCATTCCATAATCTTGGCTTCACTCCCCAAACTCTCCATATGTTAATTGCTTCCCTTATCCTTATTCTTGCTCAGACTTGTGATCCTAGATTTAAATTTAAATTCAAATTTATATTTTAACTTCTCAATTAGACTGACATCTAGAATTATAATTCAGATTTAACTTGACTGATTAAAAGAGATATATTCTGTTTCTCTATATTTGATCTTGGCCTATGTTAATCCACTTAAGTCTTGGAGACTATTACACTTCTATTTCCTGCTCTCAACCCCTATGAATTACTTCTTTATCAGTGATTCCACCTTCAGAGATCTGTATAGTAGAATCTCCTTCTTTTCCTTGGTGAACATTTTAAATCTGAGAAGCACTCAACATTTCCAATATTTTTTCCCCTTTGTATTCTACTGCCATACACATGCTTATAGAAATATTCTACCCATAATATAAACACACACACAAACACACAATTTCAGAAATATTGAATCTACAAGAGGATTAAAAAGGATTATGGGACAAAAATGAAAAAAAAAAAGAACCAAATAGAAACTTTAGAAAAGCAATGCCACTTCTCAAATATATTAAATTATTTCCTATTCTAGAAAAATCCAGGGCACTTAGTTGTAATGACCTGAAATAGTGATGGGACATTACATCTATGACCCCAGAACATTATTTTCAGATGCCCGAGAATCATACAAAATGGTTGACTATAAGATGTATACAGGCTGACCTCACTAAAAAGATTAAGGACTGTGATCCTGTCAAATAGGAATGCCTTCCTCTCCAAAAGGATTTTAAAGTACAGCTTCTGAACAATGAACAGCAGCAGACTGAGTTATAAAAGGTTCTCAAGATCTGTTTTTTTTTTTTTTTTTTAAGATGCAGTGTTGGCAGCTTCATCATGAGCCCTGACCTTTCAGGTATATCTTCTTTCCTTACTGCCATAAAAATTTTATTAAAATCCTGGACATTTTACTCATGACAGAAAAGAAAAACTAAAGCATCTTCTTTTTTTCCCCCCTAAGGTTAATGGACTCAGACAGGAAACCTTTCCCCAGACACTCTCATGTTAAGTTTATAAATCATCCAGTGGATTCCTGGTAGAAGTAGGACTAATCCAGCTTTAATTTTTAAATCCTTAAATTACATTTCATCGGATTCTTAATGTTGGAGTGTAAATAAATTCAGAAGTCACATCTTTGAGGGAGAAATACCTTAGGCAACAAGAGCAGAATGCATATCAGAATTTTGCAAGATGCATCAAGAACCACTGTTGGGGGTGAGGGAGAAAGATCCAAAAAGTATTCTGCAAAAGAAATTAACCGCTATACTAAGAAATACTAGAAAACTGCCACTAAAGTCAATGAAAGAAAGAACATAGTATAAAAAAACAGTATCATGTCTTAGAGATGTGTTCTTTGCTTAAACACAAACTATAATTCATTCCAGAAACTCAACTGACAAAGGGGATTCATAAAACTCAAAGTCTGGAATAACCTTAAACATAAAAGAAAAATTTACAGTTTTCCAATTTAGAATTGAAATCTATGACATAGAGACAAAGTTTGCCATAACTATTACTGAAGAGGGATAAGTTATCAAGACAGAGAACATAAAAAAATAGTTTTTCTACCCTGTGAATTATATTTCCACATATGTATGTTCTTATTAGGAAGGCAAAGAAAGCCACAAGATTTTTTTTTCTTGAATTCTAAATCATTCCAATAAAAGCCAACTCATTGTCATAGAAGATCAGTAACAATGGGACTCGAGCTCTTCTGACCTCACCTTTACCCTCTATTTAAAAAAAAAAAGAGGAATGAGAGATGAATTATAAATTCTGAAATTCCACAATCCACTGGTTATCTAAATTCCTTTAAAACATACTTCATCTATCATTTCTATACAAGAGGTTTTCCTTGATCACTCTTGTCCAGGGTATTTTACTTGATGTCTTTGAACTTAAAAAATAAAAGTACTGTTGCTGTTATTGTTGTTGTTGCTGTTGCCCAGAACATCTGTATACATTTTTTTTACAAGTTTTTTAACCATAATAGGATTTTCAGAAGGAAAGACCATTTCAGGTTGAGATGGACAGAAACCAAAGGTTTCATACAGAAGATGGTCAATGAGGGTGGAGAAGGAGGGCTTGGGATCTGTCCAGTCAGAAGAGCATCAGAAAAAAGTTTGTTTAGTTCCCTTAGAAATGAGTATTTGGATTCCGTTTAGTTTGCACTTCACTGTTTTCTTTGTTCATGATTTGGTTTTATTCAAGTCCTCCTTAAGTGGCACATCCTGGAGAAGAGAGAGTCATCTTCAGATCAAGGAAGACCTGAGTTCTACACCTACATAAAGGATGGAATGGAGATGACAATTGCCGGAGAAAGGAGAAAGATAAGGTTTTGTCTCACAGTCTCTTCGGCCTTCCTCAGAATCTGTAATCTTTTTAGGTACTTCTGATGTCCAGCTTCAAGAGATGAAAAAGATGATGCTCATCTCACTTCAGATTTTTGATGTGAGAAAAGACCGAGAAGAAGCAGACATGAGAGAAGCAGGCAGTCTCCATCATGCTCAGAGATTTCAAGTCTCTCCCTTTGGTGAGATCTAGGACTTTCCTTCTTAGCTGAACTGAGACACTTTGTTCCCTATGGGATAGCTCTTTTATTATGTACTGTCTGGTATATATTTCCCCAAGTACACTTTCTTTGATGTTTGCTTTGCTATTGAATTGGATAAATGGATTTCTTTACTTTGTATTCAAGTGTTCATTGTAGAAACTGGTTTTGGTAGGGAGGAAGTCAGACATTAGAGATAGAGTTTGGGATCCCCCTTTCTCCACTAATGATCAGTAATCAGAAGTTAAATTTGAACTTGAAAACTATATCCCCTTGAGTAAGATTATTTACAGGAGCAAGTAGAAGTAATTATAACATAGTATGACCTCTCTCTTAGGCGAGCAGAGTGACCAAGCTTTTGACCTCACCCTCCTGCTCTCTCTCCTGACGGGAAACAAAATCTTTAGCAAAAGGGTAGTAGGAGTAGCACCTGAAGATGTCTATCATACCTTGCTTCAAAGCATACAACAAAATCCCACATGATATATGTGGAGGGAGAAAGGGGACAAGCTTTCACTTTATTTCAATATAATATTTTCTTTGTAACATATGTATTTTATTTTATGTATTTATAAAGCTTCTGAAGATGATTCCACAGGCTTCATCAGTCTGCCAAAGGGATCCATGACACACAAAATGGTTAACTCCTAGATCACTATTAGTATTTTCATTCCTTCTGAATATTAATTGTAGAATTTGTATCATCTGTATATCTATGAGTGATAAGTACACTTTTTGAGAAATTGTACTACTATATTCTTTGTATCCTTAGAGCCTTGCACTATTCCTTTACCACAGCAGACTAAAATAAATTAACCAATAAATTAATGTGTTTCTAAAACTCCTTGTGCTAGATACTATGTTAAATGCTAAAGATATAAAAAACAAGAATAAAGGTGTTCCTAACATTTATTGGGTTCACTCAAACAATATTCCCCCAGTTACCTTAGATAGTGACATTTTTCTTTTTACTCTAGTGATGTAAAACAAATATCTAACAGAGGAATATAGAACTTAGAAATATCCCTTTCCTTTTGTTCTTTTTTTTTTCAAAGCAAACTTATAGAAATAACTATTTTTTTTTGTAGCTTCCATCCAGAAGGCTGCTGAGTTCTTTAACAAAACAAATGAGGATGTGACTTCCCCTGTTCTTTGAATTCAGACCCCTCCAGGGTGAAAACATGAATGTTTCAGAGTAGAGTGATGTTTGAATAATTCAGGGTAGGATAGGAAACATGCAACCATATCCTGCTGAATTTGGAAAAGGAATTATGAGATAGTGAACTTTTATCACTCCAAATAGATTTTTTTTTTTTGTTCAAGCCTCTCTGCAAACATCTACACATTTTCTGTCTTAGTTATAAGTGACATTTCATGATATTATGTGAACTAAACTCTAATTAGTAACTTATTGAAAACACTTAAAAAAAAGAAAGCTGTCTTTTATTTGAGCCTCAGAATTCCTTTATAAATTCTTATCTTAGCAAAAATAATGTGCCTCTCTGACCCTTTCCCTTTAGCCTTCAGATTGATTCTGCAGTGTTCCCAACAAAATGAATCTTGGGCTCCCTAATAAGTTATAATCCATATTTCAGCTCACTTGATGAAATTTCTTCTTATCAGCTCTGACTCCAGGCTGGGAACTTCATTATTGATCATAACATCATCCATTTTTCTTGAAGATGACAATCTGATGGCATTATTAGTATGTCTATCCATTTCCATTGAAAGGGCCAAAAGGTGCCCTTGCTGCACTGAGGTTATGTGTAATATCATTTCTGGTTAGCAGCAGAAGCTGAACTTTGCAAGATCTAGCAATGACTACACCTCTTTACCACATGGGCCATCCAAATAATTTCTCTGCCACTTGTGCTTTTGAGATATTCTTGTGCTGCAGAATTTTAAACTCTATTTCACTTAATCTCAAATAAATTCTGAAATTCACTTTGGCTGAAACAGTCATTTTAGCTCACTGTAATCCTTGAGCTGCTGCATATGGAAAGCTCAGCACTATTTACAGGGAGAAATATTCTGTAGTCATGCCAGTCAACTAGCATTTATGGGGCATCTACCATGTGCCAGGCACTATGTGAGGTATAGATATACAAAGAAAGGTAAAAGGCAATTCCTGTTTGCAAGGAACTCATAGTTTATTAGGAAAAACAAGATGGAAACAACTATGGATAACAATATAAATACAGAATGAAATGGAGTGATCAAAAAGAGAAAAGTATTAGCATTAAAGAGGAATAAAAAGGCTTCTTGTAAATAAGAAGGGAAACCAAGGAAGTCCCATACTTAGATGAACAGAGAGAAAGTTTAAGACTTGGGAGACAACCAGTGAAATGTTGGAAGTTTCCACACCATGGAGTGGAGGGGAACAACAAAGAAGCCAATGTCACTGGATCACAGAGACTGTGTGTAATGTATGTGTGATGGAGAGTGTTCTGAGGTAGAAGAAGACTGGAAAGCTAGGAAAGAAACAAATTAAAGGGAATCAAAAGCCATTTTACATTTGATCCTGGAGGCAACTAGTATCCATAAGGAAAGAAATGAGAAAATGTCCCAGAACTTCAGAACTCAGAAAACAAAGTGCCAGTCAAGAGTCCAAAGATTACCTCCAGAAAAAGTAAAACAAACAGACAATAACCATATGCTTCAAAATCCAGGACATAGCATAGTTAAATTTAACAATTATATATTTTCTATTAATTGAAATTATAACAATAATAGTAAAGGTAAAGGTATAGACACATTAAATTACATCAGTACTTAGTTTCTCATACTTATTATTTATGTGACCTTGAAGTAATATCATAATTACTAAAATTGAATTCCCTCATTTGAAAAATGAGGATACAACTGTTTTTAAATGTTAAATTTGTAATGTGGTCTAATGCTCCAAGATCTAGGAAAACACATGAACTGTTTCTTAAATATTTGTGCTCAACAGCAACACTAATGACAAATTTTGTTGTCACCAAAATCAGTCTGACTTATATTGTCTTCACCAAGGGATAACTTTGTATAAATCCTTGAATTTAGCTTATTTTCTAGATTTCCTCAGGCACGAGTAAAAGATCCCCCAGTAGCAATAACAGTAACAAAAGCAATAAAGTAATCATCAGGTACAGAAGAGTCTTTATTCTACCCTACCAAAAATGTAGGCACATAAAGGATTCACAAAAGCACCCAAAGAAGAAAACAAACAAACAAAAAACATCAAAGGTCTGAAAATAGTCTATAAATAATAAATACAGGTCTCTTTCCTTTTTTCACAGAGTTCTTTTTAGAGACCAAAACACTATATAGACTGATTACTCTTCTCATCTATTTGTACTTTTCTCAGAAGGAAAACAAACCTGGGGTCGATTATGGGCACCCCTAGACATCCCAAGTCTTACTTTTCGTAGGGATATATGTATTTATATTTTTATTCGGACTTTCAGTGGAAGAGAAATAGACTTGAGTCTTCTTGATAGGTAACCCAATTTCTCTTTGCATCTGACTAACACAGTCTGAATAATTCAATAATAGTTGAGTGTTATATCCATTTCCTTTGTTTCTCCATATCACAGCTTTTGACTATAAGTTCTACTCCCTCCAATGCTGGGTGCTACATTTATTAAAAAAAAAAAAATTCCTTGATAGTAGACTGGTAACTTTGCCAGCTCTATGAGGTCACATGCAGTGTTTTTGATGATGAATTGGAATAGGAATGTGGATAGGGAAATGAACCAGGAATCAAGAAGATCTGTATTCAAATCTGGTCATAGACATTTATCACATAGATGATCCTCATCTATGTCACTTAACTTTAACTTCTATTAGCTTTAGTTTATTCGTTTGTAAAATGAGAATATTAATTGTACTTCCCTGTTTTGTTGATAGGATAACATTCTCATGTTACTATCAATATTAGTAAAATATTCTGAAACTATATAGTACTATATAAATGAAAGCTATTATTGTTGTTGTCATTATTGAGGAATGAGTAAGATCATATGCATCTGAGTCACTTAGCCCTAATAATTTTGGATTATTAGATGCAAAACACACTGAAGAATGAAAAAGAAAAGGGAGGCTAAAAAAAAAAAGAGTAAGATTGAGTTGTGGCTTGGTTCATAGCTTCTTTTGGCCACCTATAATTGATGGAGTAACAAAGAAAAAGATCAAAGGGGGCATGAATACTGGTTTGCCTTTAAGAGAGATGAGCAGATGGCAATCTCTTATGAGGAGTGACAGGCAGAAAGAAAAATGGAGTAGAGAGAATAAGGAAAGAACAAATGGAAAGGAGGTGAAAAGGAGGAAAAGAAGGGGGAGATGGGTAAGACACAGAGCCCACATAGGAGAGAATAATCAAGAGAAAGAGATCCATAATGAACCAGTCAAGGAGCCAGATTCAGGAAATTTTATTCTTTTCTTGTACATATGTGATATTTGTTATTTTTTTTTGTAAATTTTTATTTGATCTTTTCAGCTCACATGTCTTAATCAGATTATTCAAAATTATTCTCCTCTCCTCCTTAGGCAACTATGCATTCTCCTCATCAAGTTATCCTGAGTTTTAAAGACAAAATAATACATTTGCTTTTCTAAGTTCTTTGCCATATCTAATGATAAAAATCTCTGCTTGGTGGGTTCAGCACTATTTAAAGCAGTTGGCATTTTAAATCAACTAAGTCCTGCCTAGTCATAACATGAAGTAGCCATTTCTTAATCTAGTCAAATGGCCATCTATACAGCCCTATCCAAGAGCTCCCATTCCTCAGTGATCCTGGGTGGGATAAGAAAGCATTGTTATGGCTCCCTCTTCCAAATAACTTCAAACAATAGTTGTGATATTAGAAACCACCTAAGGACTGACAGCTGAAATAGGAGCAGTACAAAACCTCAATGAACCTGTGCTGGCATTTGACGCCAAATATAATATCAGAGCAGTTTTGCTGAAACTGCTGTAGAAGCGAATGTGTCAGGTTCAGAACATAGGTATCAGACTGGGCTTTATAAACTGAAGAGAATATAATTTCTGGAAATTTCTAGAAATGGGGAGAAAACATGTAAGTAAAGGACTTAGACCAGGTTTCTACCAACAGGCAGAGGAAAGACTAAGTCATGAGTGAGCAAACTATGGCAAATCGGCCAACTTTCCTATTTCTCTTTTCTGGCCCAGATGTGAGCTTAATTAGCCCAAAGACTGGCAGTACATGGGAGTTGTAAAAACAAAGGAGCTACTGTTTCATTAGGAAAATAAAACACCCACACAAGTAATGGTTGAAAATAACAATACCCTATAGTATTTGATTAAGTATCATAGTGAGTGGTACAGAAAGGAAGTGCTGTTTATGGGAGCTCCTAGAATGATCATGAATGGTTTCATGGAAGAGGTGGGACTTTTTAGCTGAACACAGAGGGAGAGGTAGTGTGCCATTCATTTTTGGATTCAACAGATTAGGGCTCAGATGTGAGAGAATTTTAAATGATTATAATTTAACTCAGCTGGTAAATCACTACTCTTTGGCTGGCTCTGTGTCCCCCTTGGTTTCACTGGGAACTTCTCAGGTCAAGTAAATTTAGTTTTCCTCATGTTAACAAGCCAAGCAAGGAACATGCATTGAAATTGTAAAATATGACAATAGGACTAAATCTAAAAGTAACATAGGGAAACTGTCTCATATAGTTTTTCAAATGAATGCAATTACAGAACAATTTTTGAAGGATGGTAAAAATAAGAATTTAATGTTTATAGGTATCCTTGAAGGTTTCTGAAGGAAGTGCCATGATATTTAAGCAAAATTAGTCTATCAGTGGCCAGAAGGCTGAATTGGAATACATTAGATCACTTGTAGATCACTTAAACAGCCAGAAAGTATATGATGACCTATGTCTTGCCTAAGCTATGAGGCTATTTTCGCACTTTAAATTATTTATCTTGCTTTTCCATTAGTACTTTCTGTTCCTAAAAACTAAAGAATGATCAGTTTTAAAAAGTAGATATGATAAATTAGTTACTTATTCCTCTGAATAATATTAGCTTATTAATATTCAGCTTTAGTTTCCAAAATTGAAGATATTTTGTCTTAACAATACGTATAATTTTTATTTTTTTTTTATGTTTAACATTGGACACTGGACAAGAACTCCATCCTTTCTAAATAATGTAAGACATACTTACTAATAACTAGATGACAAAAAAGGTGGTTAAAATAAATCTAAAAGTTTAAGCTACAAAAGCGCGATAAAGATGACACTGCCATGGAAATTAGAACTGGCAGCAATCATATGCACACACTAGGACTTACGCAGATGAATGTCTTAAAGTTCAGAGGAGGATCGGTGAATTATATAGGGTAATAGAGTTAACAAGTAGCAGAGTCAGGATTTGAATACAGGTTCTTTTTCTTACCCAGTATCAAACTATCTTGATAATTATAGATTTATTTGATATTTTGATATCTGACATGGCTAGCCCTTTTTATTTCTCCCCTTCTCTTTAATGCATCCTTTGATATTCTTGAACTTTGCTCTTCCAGGTGAATTTTTAATTTTTTTTCAATTAATGGGCATTTATTTACTTTCCCATCTGCCTTCCTTTCTACATTAAAGAAAGAGAAAAGCAAATCCTTGTAACTAAGGAAAGGAAAACAAATCATTACACTGAACATACACATACATTGAAAAGCATGTGTCTTTCTATATCATGAATCTATCACCTGTCTGTTGGGATGTAGGCAGAATTTCTCAGCACCTCTGCACTCAAAGTTAGTCAATGTATTGAACAAAGCAAGAACTAAAAATTAAGGGACTGACTGTCAATTGGGGAGTGATTAAACAAAATATGATATATGAATGTAATGAAATATTTGGTCCATGAGAAATGGGAATTGATGTGAATTGTAGAGTTAAAGTGAGCAAAAAAAAATGTTGGAAAAATGACCACAGCTATGTCATCACAAGAAAAACAAAGAAATATTAGTATAAATGGATTGTGTGGATTACTAAAGAGTAAAAAGTTTCTCCAGAATCATGATATTCACCCTACCTATATCACGTACTGTATTTGGCCCAGTTAACTTGAAAGTTTAGAAGAGAGAATGTTTTTTTAAAATATAAAGTTATGAAGATGGAGCAATCCTCTATGGAAAGTCAAGTTCCATTTAAAGTGAAAATATGGAAGAAGTGTTGACTGAAAAATCATGTGTAAGTGTAAGAAGTAAGTGTAAGAAGATATTGAGAATGGAATTCCATTCCTAAAGGCACAGTAAACTACAACTATGTGGAACAGATAGGAACTAAAAATGTGGAGAGCCAATATATTTTTCCTAGACTCTTCTCCAAAGATATTTATACCTCCAATATGTAAAGACTATTAATTCATCATTAGAATGGAATATACCAAATGCACATAAAAATAGATTTTCTTCACTTTCATTCAGATTTTCATAGTGGCTCTTATATAAAAGAAGATAAAATACCCTTGTGTCATATTATAATTAGAGATCATTATATCATATCAAGGCTCCAAAGAGACATTCTGATTCAACTCCTTTATTTTGCAGACACAGAACCAGGTATGGGGAAGTTAATTGGCTTGCCATGTTATATTGTAAATATCAGAAGAAGGGTTTCAACTATGATTCTCTGGCTTCAGAAACAGTGTTTTCTTTTTTCCCCCTATCTTAGCTTGAATATTTATTTTTTGTGTTTATTAACAATAGATCCTTTGCTAACTTTCAGTCTCAGGTTACATACTCAGATGATAATCTTAATGTTTGAGAACCCTAGAGTCTTTTTCATCACTTTGCTACCCATAGTCTTTCTAGTTCACTTGTTATGTAGACCTTTAGTATTTTTTTCATTCTGATGATAAATTGGCAATCTTTACATATTAAGCAACACAAATATCTGTGGAGAAGAGTCCAGAAGAAAAATGTTATTCTCTATGTTTCTGATTCCCATCTGATCCTCATAGTTATAATTCACTGTGCCCTTGGGAATTCCATTTTAATCTCAATAAACTATCTTCTTAGATTTATGATTTTTCCATCAGTATTTCTTCTACATCTTTAACAAGAACTTGATTATCCCATGAGGACCCCTCCATCTGAGGCAAGGCATCCCCAAGATTAAGGTCCTCCTTATCTTCTATGATGTATTGACAGTGATGGGATAACTGCTTCCAGATTGACCCTGACATTGAGTAAAGCTTTATATTCTAATACCTGGCTTTGTCCTCCAGTCTAAGTCTGGTCTAGCTTTGCCTTTAGGTGTAGTAGGGCTATACTGATCTGCTCCATCTATAATTCATAGCAGGTTTCCATTTGCCTCAGGCTGTCCTCCAAACTGAATTTCTAATTACCAAGTGAGCCCTAGTCAACTTGTAGGGGCTGAATTAAATGTTTAAGGATGTTACTTGAAGCAGTTTCCACTTTGGTCTCATCCACAGCTCTCATCAAGCTCTTCTCTTCTACACCAGAGAATAAGAATGGTCCTGGATATTAGTCATAACTTTGTTCTGGTCCTGAAATTTAGAAAAAAATCACCTCTAGTCATGCTGCAGCCATTGATCTGGGTTTATGGGGAATTAAGTTCTCCTCTTCCTCCTCTTCCTCCTCCTCCTCCTCCTCCTCCTCCTCCTCCTCCTCCTTCTCCTCCTCCTCCTTCTCCTTCTCCTCCTCCTCCTCCTCCTCCTCCTCCTCCTCCTTCTCCTCCTCCTTCTTCTTCTTCTTCTTCTCTCCTCCTCCTCCTCCTCCTCCTCCTTCTTCTTCTCCTTCTTCTTCTTCTTCCTGCTTCTTCCTCTGCCTCAACCTCCTCCTTCTTTTCTTCCTCCTTGTCCTCCTCGTCCTCCTCCTCATTTTTCTTTTGTTTGTTTCTTTTTTTTTTTTACCCTGATGAGCATCTTTTCCTTCAGTGTCTCAACCTTTTTCTCTGACTGTGCACTGTTCACATTCATGTCATCAGTAACCTTCCAGAAGTCATGATTATCATTTTTCATAGACTGTCACCTGAGCAGCCTCCTACTTAACTTTCAAGTTAAATTTATCATCTTAAAATAGTTTTCTTAGTCTCTGTTTTAAGGTCTTTTCATTCATATGCTCCCAGATTTTCCTTGTTTTCTGATTTTCTCATCTCCAGACTCCACACATGATACAATTTGGAAGGAAGGCTGTTACTGAAGTTTGATGAAATGGTTACGTGGTTACACTTAGATCCCCCAAATCTGACCAGCTCACTTACCAGAACCATATCCCATCTCCCCCTTGCCCATGAAGCTGGTAGACTGGGCCTTGAGTGCTGCCATAAACGTTGGCCATGCTGCTAGGTAGCTGGGCTCAATAGCTGAGAGTCTGAATGAAACCCAGACTGCTATTTTGATTAAAAACCATGGGCTGGGGCTAGTGTTGGTTAGGAAACTCACACTGCTAGAGTAAAATGGAAGCAATGAAAGTATGGGTGTAAGAAGTAGTGGGTTTTTTTTTTCTTCAATTATATAATACAGAGAAAATAATTGAGTTAATATATTTTGGCTAAATTAAAAATATTTCCTGAAATTTTTAATTTTTTAATAATTAGAAATGAAAAATTCCATTTTAGTTTTAGTGCTATTAACTATGTTTTGATCACAATCTCAAAAGTCATCTATTCTCTTCCAAATTCATCTGAAGTTCTGCAAAAGACTTTTAGTATCTAGAACAAAGTGATGATGGCAATGAAAAAACACAATGTGGATTTGATGCAGCAAATTTTAAAATAACTGGTCAAGCAACAGGAAGATCATTTATGTATTCTGTAGCAGAAAAAAGATGAGGAAATCTAGGTTCTGTTAACAAATACCATCTACAAGTCATAAGAATATTGAGTGGCTAAGGTCACATTTAATTAAATATACCATCTTTAGCAATGAATAAATTTGTATTTCTTTTCTGAAAAGCTTATTAGTCATAATCAAATCTGGAGAGACTAACTTATAATGATCTATTTTTTGTAACTCTTTTAGTTGAAAGTACTTCCTGCATTTGTAAGGAAAAAAGGTAATTGCAACTATTAGGTCTTCCTTTATCTTGTTTTTACAAATGTTTATCTTTCCACACTTAAAATATTTTAAATTAACAATACAGATTCTAGTCACTGATTATTTCACTTTCTCATCAAGACTATATGCTTCAAATCATTTATAATAATAGAAATGTAAATTAAAACTCTATTGACCTTATGCTATTCTATCACTGTTGGAGAAGCTATGGGAAGACAGTCACACCAATACATTGTTGATGCTATTGTAAAATCATCCAGTTGTACTAGATATCATTTGGATAAAATGCAAAAGAAATGATTATCTGTGTTCTTGACTCAGTAAATTCTCTGTACTAAAAAAAAAAAAAAAAACCAACTCTACCATATACCAAAAATATTTACTGAAGTACTCTTTTGGTAACTCTGGAAAATTGTAAATAAAATAAATACCTGTCACAAGTGGGGAATGGCTAGGGAAAAAAAAACAACAACTATAATATATTAAAATGTTGAAATATTACTATACAGTGACAAATAAAGACTATGAGGAAAACAGAAAATAAATGAAAATTTGTATGAAATTATAGTGATATGAATAAAATCAAAATAATAATATATAAAAAAGATTACAATATAAATAAAAAGATCACCCTTTTGAAACTGAAAAAGCCTTGCTATCAATTGTTGTGCTACAGTTTCCTTTTATTGTCCTGCCTCAATTTCCCTAAATTGTTCTGCCTCAATCCCCCTGGTTGCAACCTTCCCTTTCCTGTTCATTAGGACTGAGATAATTAGGGCTATGGAGATCTGGTCACTCTGACATTCCAAAAGAATCATAAATTGTAAATGTATATAATCTCAGATAGGGGAAGATTTTCTAGTTCAGACATCCTGGCACCTAAGGACTCCTAAATTATCAGAATTTATGGTCCTCACCTCTGACCTTATCAGAACCAGATTGATGGTCCATTTCTGGAAATTCCCATGTTCCCCAATACTCAGACTCCACTCCTTGACTTTATTTCCCCTGATCTTGGAGCCACATATACAAAAATCATTGGAATCTCACATTCCTTGCTGAATGCTTTGAGACATCAGCCCTAGGACCAAAATGGATCCTTTGGTCCCAGAAAATCTCTCCCTCTCAGAAATATTGAGGATATTTTCTCAATATAAATAAAATATTAAAAACTCTCTAATCACTATCTTGCCTCAGTTTCTCCAGCATTACACAATAATCAATTAAGAAACATTTATTAAGTGCCTGTTATGAGACTGGCATTGTGCTGACACATGCTAATAAATAATGCTAAGGACAAAGGGAATGATAAGACAACAATAAAAGAGTTTGCCCTCAAGGAGCTTATGTTCTATTCAGAGAGAGGTCATGCTTATGAATATATAAATGGCATTACTGGTATGCCTGGCCCTACTTTCCCTATTGGTCCTTTGAAAGACTTGTGATTTCCTTGCTAGTTTACTTAAGTAAATTTTAACTTTTCTCAGCTCTATCCCTGCTTGTATGGTTAAGAATGTGTATTGCTTGAAAGATCTGTACATTATCACTTATGATTTTTTTCAAAAAATAGTCATTAGGTAAGTTCATAATACTGGGGGCTCCTTCATTTACTTTTTTCATGTAGGCCAAAGAAAGTGACTTCACTAAAAATGAGAAAAATTCAACCAAAAAAAAATCATCTCAACAAGAAGTTAGTCCCTTTTTGCAATTACTTTCCTCTATCAAATATACTCAGGAATATGCTGAGGAGCTTTGGAATTTCTTGAGCAGTCTGTTATTTACTTTGAATCGTTTTTAAAGATTATTTTTACATAAGAGAATTATTTACAGAAAACATTTTTAAACCGAGAGCCACAACTTTGGCTGCCCTTTTGTAGTATTTAGGAAGTGCTTTTTTTTTTTTTTTTTTTTTTTTTTTTTTTTAAACACTGTCAAATTACCAATGGCTTCAGCCAGGCCATGATGCTATTTTCAAGTTGTGAAAACAGATAAGGTTAATGGCTGCTATGTTTTCCTAACCATGTTTCCTAATCTAGCAGCATTGCCCTTTAAAGTATGGAACAGATCCACAGCAGACACATAAATAATAATTTGCTAGGGACCTTCAAAAAGGTGACTGATGCCCTTGCCTTTGGGTTTATTTTCCTTTTATGTGTCAGATGGGAGCCGAACCAAAACCACACAAAAAAGCCTTTTCCACAAGAATGGAAAATGTGAATGGTGGAGGAGTGGGTGATCAATAGACAAAGAAGGATGCAAATGAATCACAATTAAGAGCAATGTGCAAACAAATGCAACTGGCAAGAGACTCCTTTCTGGAGGAGCTAATCTTCTTGGAAGAGAAAGCTAATCTGGCATTTTGTTAACAAATATCCCAGTATTTATTTGAAAGATCCATTTGGATCAGGTTCTTGAAATTTAAAGGATTGATAGCCTTGTAAAGTTTCACTTAGGGACTTTGGAAACCTGCCTAAATGTATATTAAGGAGAGTGTCCAGGGAGATGTGTGACTATAACCCTCTTCCTGGAGTCCCACTGGGTATTAGTAACAGACTTTCAACATTACTGTATCTTTATTGCTACAAAATTTGCTCAACAATTATTATAGCACAAGATCACTGAATGATAGATTTATAGCTGGAAGGAACCTTAAAGAATATCTACTCTAATGCTCCCATTTCAGAAGTGAGGTAACTGAGACCCAGAGAGATTTTTTTACCCAACAACACTCTTGTAATGATAGGGGAAGCCTTTGAACCCAGGTTTTCTGATGCCAGAACCACTGCACTTTTCCTTTTTCATGCAATGATTATAGTAACTCCTAAGACACAAAAAACTACAGGATGACATTTAATATGATGTATTATGACATCTCTGCAAAAACACATAATAATTGTTATCCTTTAGTTCACAGAGTGATTAAAATGGCCAGCCTTCCAATGCATCCAGGACCATCTCTAGTCCTCCTGATCTATATCTTGCTACTGGACTCAAATGGCTTTGGAGGAGAAAGAAAGACTGATGACTTTGCACAATCCTCCCTTCTCCCCCCTCTCCCCACTTAAATACAACTCACTTGCCCTGATGGTATCACTTCCCTGATGCCATGCTCCTCTTAGAGAATGATGGATGAACAAGGGCATGATATTTCATCTGGCTGGCCCAGGTTACATAAAAATATCAGATGACTTTCATTCAACAATTGCATGCATCAGAAAAAATATTATTTCCTATACTTTGTAATTCTCATTTATCCTTATTTTTAGGCTATCTACTCAGCAACAATGGAAGCAACTGACGCGGGTTGGGGTCCCTTTAAGAAACTGTATTTCCTATTGATCTGTGATCCCTTTCAGATTCTCAGCCCCTCCTGGCTGAAGTATATCCTCCCCAGACGAGCTGTCTTCCCAGCATGCCAGAGCCTTTGATTCAATTACAAATCCTGGTCAAAAGCATCCCTTTGAATTCCAATATGAGATGAAGGCTTGTCCCAGCCCCAACTGGGTCTAAGCCAACTTGGGCTCTCCCAGTCCCACTGGTTCTGATCTGCTCCGGCTTCCTAGCCCCTACCAAGATGCCCAATATAATAAGCTTTCATCAACTAAAGTCTTTGCAGATGGACCTTGGCAGCTCCTTTTTCTGCCAGGACCTTCTGCCCACTGATAACTGCATTCTCAGTGCAAAACTCCATTTTCCATAGATCTACCACTAAAAAAGTGAGGCAACTGAGACCCAGAGAGATTTATTTCTGTTTAAACTGGTCTATCTAACAATAAACTTTCACTTTGCTACTAATATTTCAGGAAGGAGCGAATTCTTTCACTCCTAGTTAGCCACTAACCTCTTGACCACCAGGAATCTAGACCATTCAAACAACATCACAACCAATATGTGTAGAGTAAGGTTTGCAGAGGAAGCTAGATGTTACACTGGGTAGTCAGATCTGGTGGCAAGAAGACCTGAGTGCAATTGTTGCCCTAGATACTTATTAGCTGTGTGAGTCATTTCACTCTATTTCTATTAGTAGCCTCATCTGTAAAATGATCAAGAGAAAGAATGGTAAATCTTTTCAGTTATCTTTGCTAAGAAAACCCCAAATGGTGTCAAGAAGAGTAGACCAGACTGAAAGAATGGAACAACAAACAACATTATAGTTTGTGAAATAATTCACACATATAAAGAGATTTCACTCACCTAGGAGAAGGTACAGCTATTCTGTGCCTGGCCTTGGGGGATTTTTTTTGGGGGGGGGGAACTTTAAGTACTTACCGATAATATCTGTTGTCACTTTCTAACTATACAAGACTCATCATAATATAATATAATATAATATAATATAATATAATATAATATAATATAATATAGCATTTCTTTGCTGAGCTGGAAAAGCTGATGAAGGAGGTGTCTCCTAATAGAAAAGGAGGCTTTCAGCTTTTTTTCTTTTTTGTCCTCTTTTTTTTAAAATTAAAACTTGTATTTTCAAAACATATGTAAAAATTTTTTTTTCAACATTCATCCTTGAAAAACCTTGTGTTCCAAATTTTTTTCCTTCCATTTCCCCCACCTCCTCCCCAGGTGGCAAGTAATCCAATATATGTAAACATGTGCAGTTCTTCTATACATATTTCCACAATTATCATGCTGCCCAAGAAAAATCAGATCAAAAAGGAAAGAAATGAGAAAGAAAACTAAATGTAAGCAAACAAAAGCAAAAAGTGAAAATATGCTATGATCCACATTCAGTTAGTTCCTACAGGCCTCTCTCTGGGTACAGATAGCTTTCTCCATCACAAGATGATTGGGACTGACCTGAATCACCTTGCTGTTGAAAAGAGCCACATCCATTAGAACTGATCATCATATAATCTTATTGTTACTGTGTACAATGTTCTCTTGATTTTACTCACTTCAATTAGCATCAGTTCCTATAAGTCTCTCCAGGCATTTCTGAAACCATCCTGCTGGTCATTTCTTACATGACAATAATATTCAATAACATTCACATAGCCTAACTTATTCAGCCATTCTCCAACCAGTGGGTATCCACTAAGCTTCCAGTTTCTTATCACAACTTAAAGGGCTGCCACAAACATTTTTGCACATATGGGTTTTTTTCCCTTTTTAATGATTTCTTTCAGATACAGGCCTAGTAGAGAAGCTGCTGGATCAAAGGGTATATGCAGTTTGATAGCCCAAAGGGCTTTCAAATTGCTCTCTAGAATGGTTGGCAGTTCACAATTCTACCAACAATATATTAGTTAATGTCCCAGTTTCCCCACATCCCCTCCAACATTTGTCATCTTTTCCTGTCATCTCAGACAATCTGAGAGGTGTACCTCAGAGTTGTCTTAATTTGCATTTGTCTGATTAATAATGATTTAGATAATGATAATAATGATTAATAATGATTTTTCATATGACTAGAAATGGTTTTAATTTATTCATTTGAAAATTATCTGTTCATATTATTTAATCACTTATGAAAAGGAGAATGGCTTGAATTCTTATAAATCTGAATCAATTCACTACATATTTTAGAAATGAGGCCTTTATCAGAATGCAGAAGAAATAAAAATTTCTTCCCATTTTACTGCTTCCCTTCTAATATTGTCTCTTCTAATTTAATATTTTTTTGGTATAAAACCTTTTAAATTTAAATTACTTAAATTAATACTTAAAATTATCCATTTTGCATTCTATAATGTACTCTAGTTCTTCTTTGCCACAAATTCCTTCTTCTCCACAGATCTGAGAGGTACACTGTCCATTGTTCTTCTAATTTGCTTATATTATCACTCTTTGTATCTAAATCATGAACCCATTTTGATCTTATCTTGGTATAGGGTGTTAGGTGTGGATCAGTGTCTAGTTTCTACCATACTAATTTTCAATTTTCCCAGAAATTTTTGTCAAATAGTGAGTTCTTATCCCAGAAGTTGGATCTTTGAGTTTAGCAAACACTAGATTACTATATTCATTGATTATTATGTCTTGTGAACCTAACTTATTCCACTGATCAACTACTCTATTTCTTAGATAGTACCAAATGGTTTTGATGGTGGTAGTGGACAACCTTGTTTCACCTGTGATTTTATTGGGAATAATTCTAGTTTATCACCATTGCATATGATGCTTGGTGATGGTTTTAAATAAATGCTACTGATCATTTTAAGGAAAACTTCTTTTATTTCTATACTCTCTAGTGTTTTTAAATAAAAATGGGTGTTGATTTTGTCAAATGTTTTTCTGCATCTATTGAGATAATCATATGTTTTTTCCTTAGTTTTGTTATTGATATAGTCAATTATGCTAATAGTTTTCCTAATATTGAACCAGCCCTGCATTCCTGGTATAAATCTTACTTGATCATGGCATGTTACCCTGAGGATAGTTTGCTCTAATCTCTTTTCTAATATTTTATTTAAGATTTTTGCATTAGGGAAATTGGTCTGTCTGTCTTTGTTTTGAGACTACCTGGTTTAGGTATCAGCCCATATCTGTGTCATAAAAGGAATTTAGTAGGACTCCTTCTTTCCCTATTTTTCCAAATAGTTTATTTAATATTGGAATTAATTGTTCTTTAAATGTTTTGTTGAATTCACATGTGAATCCAACTAGTCCTAGAGATTTTTTCTTAGGGAGTTGATTAATCAGCTGGTGAGTTTCTTGAAAACAGCTTTTGAGAAGACAGGACATGACTCCACTTATGAAGTGCAAGAAGGAAGGGGAGTAAAATGACAAAGCAGTATGCTAATAGGTCTCACTGTCCATGTGCAACATAGACTGAACTAGCTGGGCACATACAAAGATCCCTGCTTCCCTTTGATTTTGTTTTGTGCTGACTTTTCTCAAGCATCAATCCTGTGAACATTAAAAAAAAAATCCAAAAAGACTTTGAGCAATGATAGCAAGGGCTGTTTTTAATGGTGTGGTTTTGTTTAAAGCAGCAGTAGCACCAGGCTTAGGATATGGAATGTGTCACAATTTGAAAAGAAAGCCCCTGAAGGAATAGACAATGAAAACATAAAATGATTGACTGGCAGTTCTAACAACACTGTATTTCAATGAGACTTAAATATTAGTCTCCCAAGTAATTATACTAGTAGTGATGAGTTACTGGATTTGGTTCTAGTCACTCTATGATTTCTTCTTATTGAATTGTTGTGTTTTTTTATGTGAGAATAAACTACCAATTTTATACTTAGGGAATTGAGGGAATTAGAATAGTAAATGGTAGTGGGAATTGAGTGAACTGCACTGACTCCATCTTGTGATTCAGTTCTAAAGTCAGCTCAGTTCCCTGTCTATTCAATTATGGGTCTAGTTCAATTTCTGCTTTATCAGAGAAATGTATTCAATTATAGGAATTATGAGACTACTTTAGTCCATTGTTTGAATCTAGACCTGCAAGGTTAGGAAAGTGCAGCATCTCTACTTGCTGCTTAGACATCTTTGACCAAGGACCTAGTTTATGCTGACCAGAAACTCAGTCAGATCCAAAGAAGGATGCAAGGAATTTTCTTACAATCATAGATCTTATATGTCTTATTTGAAAACTGGGTACAAACCAGAAAATCAGTTTTTGTTTCCATGTTCCATTGTACACTGAATATAGTGGGAGTGGGACACCTCTTTTTCTGTCCCTCCCAATTTGTAAAGTAATCTTTCCTTCAGTTAGAAATCAGATTACTTAATTTTGTATGCTAGTCTAATTGTTTTCTTTTAATTAATTGGTTTTCTTTGATTAACTGTTTTTAATGCATAAAAGTCTGTCTTTATATATATTCAGGATCCAGTCATTGAGGAACTCTGGCTCCAATTTGTTATTCAATTAGCATGCTTTGCTTAATAAAATGATATACTCAGAAGTTTAAATCATTGTTTCCCTAGTCATTTTATCTTTCACATGTCACAAAACCTTTATCATGTTTATACATTGGGTACCTTTTTAATATATTGTGGCTTGTTAGAAAGTACTCTTAGACTTGCGTCCATAACAATTTTTATACCTATTTGAATACAAATATATAGCAACTTTCTCTAAAGTCAGTGAAGTGGATGTATGAAAGTTATGAAGATGAAAAATGAGGAATCTAATTCTTCTACTAAGTCAAGTAATTCCAGAGCAATTACCTCAGGGCAAACTACCATGAAGATAAGTAAAAGGCAGGAGCTAGAATTTGTAATCAATTCTTGTAGCATGTTGTCTAATTGGTCATTGTTTTAGAAAGATATTAGTTTATATGATCTTCACAACAACTCTGTGAAGCAAGTCTTCAAATACTACTATTCCCATTTTATAGATGAGAAAACTGAGACTGAGAGGTAAAGTAACTTGCTCATGATTATAAATTCTCTAAATGAATGACTTGGAATTCATATTGAGGTTTTACCCACTCCAAGTCCCACATTCTATTACTATATTTACTGAATGTCAAATGTTTTCAGAGTCAATTACTTTATCAAGTTATTCTTTGAAGCATGTTTTTCACAGTTAATAGTGAAAGCAATGCCCTATAGATCTTCTACACTCATAGGATCTTACATAGCACAATTTCTCTATAGCTTCAAATATAGTAGAAAGAACTTTTGCTAATGTTTCATAGTCTTCCTACAAAGTCTGACTGTTGTGATAAAAAATGAATATCAGAGGAGCATTCAGAATAACTCATTTTTTCCCATAAATCCTTATATATGTCTGGATGAAGATGGCCATGGAAGATCTTGAGGAATTGTTCCACCGTGAGTACTTCAATTCAGATGAACAATGAGAAACATGTAATAAAAACCCAGTACATTCAGGCTGGTCATTTTTTTAAAGGATGATAAGCCATAATGGTAACTATTTGAATAAAATTTCTAGGTACAAACTACTTAAATTTAACTGAGGCAAATCATGATAGAGATTTAATATTAGAAACAATCATGTCTGACAATCCTAAGATTCAAATAACTAGTGCACAGTCAGAAATTTTTCAGCAGAGGCTGGAGAAGGCAATAGGATCATTGGTAAGGTATTGTGATGCGTTAGACATAATTGAGAAATTCTTGCCCTAGAGTACCATTATACAAAACAATATGTAATGTTCATCAAGGTTTCTATGTTGCTATCCATAAAAATAGATGTCTTTGGCAGGTTGTGTCATGTAACATACTGTTTCAGTCTTTTCAATGACAAAATCAATTCCAGACCACTAGACATAGCTGCTAGCCAGTGCTTTCTTACCAACAATTCCCCAATGCAATGCATGTATCATGACCAAGACATAGTGATGAATGCATTCTGCAATAACAATGCAATTTCCTCATAAAAGGCATCCATTATGGACAAACAAATCATGTTTATGATTTGTGAATGACTTGAATTCCTCAGGCAATTTTCCCACTGGCCATTTCAAAATTGCAGAGAATGTTAGAGCCAGAAGGGACCTCAGGGATCACATCTTCCTCATTTTACACATAAAGAAACTGAAGCTCAAAGACTGTGATTTGTCCAACGTGACACAGCAAGTAAATAATAAAAGTAGGAATTGATGTCTTGTCTCAAAACCTCAAACCCAGTAAGTTTTCCAGTGCAACTAAATCTGTAACCCTACATAGATAATGTTGGAATTTGTCTCTAATTACATGGTTTCTCTTAGAAACTCCAGTTAAGTTGGTTGCCGAGAGTAGTCATATCTAATTTTTTCTGTCACAGTCTAGATTTCCTCATCCATGACCCTGGACCAGGTACTTTTGTCTTTTCTCCCATTTCTTCTCATGTCCTTTTTTGATGTATTATCATTACCCATTATAAAGTAAGCACCTTTAGGACAAATACTGTCTTTCTTTCTGCTCATATTTCCCTTATATTCCCAGTGGTTAACACAATGTCTAATATATAGTTAGTATTTAATAAATGCTATTGACTGACTTGGATTAGGAGCTATAAGTACTTTCTAATGTGAAAATTTTAGAAAGATAGTGCTCCATAATCAGAGTTTTTTGGTATTTAACAATGGCTATGACCAATAGTGTTCCAGGCTATTACTAAAAATATACAAGAATCCTTGAGAGATCTAAAAGAGATGACCAGTTGGATAATACACAAAAATTGGGTAATTTCTAAAACCCCATTTCACTCTCAGCATTCATGAATCTAATATAATCCCATTCATCAATGTAACTTTCCTTGGGAAATCCTTCTATTATCTCTGTCTTCTCTATTACTAAAGGTCACACAGTCCACCTATTATCATCAACAGGCAGAAAAATCACCATGAACATGCCAAATGTGTTTATATTGAAGTATACTTCATTTCAAGGATAACATATATTTTTAATGGAACAAATAACAAAGTAATTTTTGTACCTTATAATAAAATTGAAATAAAGTTGGTGCTATATTTCTAAGCAAAGCAATTCTGATGAAAATAATGAAGCTTATTATTATTTTTTTTTAAAGCTGCTTTCAAATGGTTCTGGCAACTATTTATTTCAACCTTGTAAGTCACTTTTTTTCTCTCGTTGAATATACAAGTGATATCATGGTCTTTTAAACAAAGTCAGTTGATAACCTTCTTAGAAGTAACTTCTTTTGACTGGAGGCCAAGAAAGCTATGCTATGTAATAGGTTATATTTTCCTTTATGGATAAAGAGGGAAAAGTTTGATGAACAACAGAACTGACACTAGAAATAAGGGAATGATGAAACAAGCTTAGAGAGAGGTTTATTTTATGACACTTAGAAGACTCTTCCTTCTATAGATGAGATAACTTGTCATCCAAAGTAAGCATTATTACTATAGCATTACCAATGTCTTAATTTTATACCATATTTATCTTAAAATCTTTTTGTTCAACATAGCTTGGAGAACAAGAGGAGGGAAATAAACATTTTAAAGCACTAATATGTGCCATGTGCTATTCCTAAGCACTTTAGAAATACAAAACAATCTTGGAAGGGAAGTGTTATTCTTCTTCATTTTTCAGTTGAAACAAGTGAGACACAGAGGTTAAGTGTCTTGCCAGAATCACACAGCTAGTATGAGTTTGAGGTAGACTATATAGACAATCCAATGATCAGCAGAAGTAGGGCAGACAAAATAGATAATTTGGAATCAGTGTCATTGAAATGGAGAAGAAGAGAAAACTGGACAGCTGTGGGGAGAATTGGTAAGTCCTTTTACTGACTATAAATTTTCCAGGAGAGAAAAGGCTCATCTCTTCTTCTTCTTCTTTTTTAATGATAGGTTTTTATTTGCAAGATACATGTAAAGATAGTTTTCCTCATTCACCTGTGCAAAACCTTGTGGTCCAAATTTTTCTCCCTCCCTTTCCTCTACCTAGACAGCAAATAATCCAATACGTGTTAATCATGTACAATTCTACTATACATATTTCCATATTTATCATGTTTGACAAGAAAAATCAGATCAAAAAGGAAAAAAGAAAACAAAATGCAAGCAAATAACAATAAAAAGAGTCAAAATATTATGTTGAGATCCACACTCAGTTCCCACAATTCTCTCTCTGGGTACAGATGGCTCACTCTATCACAAGTACATTATAATTGGCCTGAATCATCTTAGCAACATCCATCTGAATTGATCATTCTATAATCTTGTTGTTGCTATGTGCCATGATTTCCTAGTTCTGCTCATTTCACTCAGTATCAATTCATGTAAGTCTCTTCAGGTTTTTCTGAAATCATCCTGCTGGTTGTTTCTTATAGAACAATAATATTCCATAATCTTCATATACCATAACTTATTCAGCAATTCTCGAACTGATGGGCATCCACTTACTTTCCAGTTCCTTGCTGCTATAAACATTTTTGCACACATGGGTCCTTTCCTCTGTTTTATGATCTCTTTGGGATACAAGATCCATCTTTTCTATGTTAATATTTTACTTACATTGCTTTTTGACAATAACACCTAAGAAGCCTACTTTAAAGAACTAAGGATAAGATATAGATGGCAAGAGTAAGGCCCAACTCAGAGGCAAAAAGGCTGCAACTTTTAGCCAGTGAAGAACTTTGAAGAAGAAAGTATGTCATCAAAGAACTGTATGACTAGAAGAGATAGGCTTACAAGAACAGAGATGAAAGGTGGACTACCATCAGTACCCTCATGATGTTGCAGAACGAGAGAAGGCCTTCAGCACATCAGGATAACTTCCTATGGAAACTTTTGGGATAATGTGGACAAAGGAATTACAAGAAAGTCAGGCAGGGATAGGCTGTGATCAATATCAATGGAGAAAACTCTCAAATTAATGGTATTCATTCTTTTGAGAACTATAAATTCCTGAAATAATAGATACATTTTTAATCCAATTATAATTATAAAAATGAATCTAAAGGCAGATTTGAATTTTGTTTTCATTATCCAAATCATGTTCAAACCTCATCTGTAACTTGGTGCCATATCATCCTTCAGCTACTAGAATTTCAGAATACTAGAATTGGAGCACAGAGGTTACAAAAATCAATCCTTTCATTTTAAAACATGAGGAAACAGGAAAATAATTGAACCAAGGTTATACAGTTGATATCCATGTTCAATCTTGATTACCACTGCCCTGAATACCAATCAAGATATATTTCCTTCTTTTCTCTGTGAGGATCCAATAATTTTGAATGTGTAAATCATTCTGAAAACCTTAAAGAATTATATGAATTTTAGCTATTATCTAATTATCATCAATCTACTAAATCTACTAAAACATGGTAATATCAAAATGGATGGAAATATCAAAATAATATTATGACAAAAAGTAGAAGGGGCATAGTATATGATGGACTCTGGTCACTGAATAATTAGTAATAATTTTTCAGTGTATTATTTAAAATGTGTATTATGTATATATATGTATATATATATGGTAATATAACAATGTAGAGTTACTGTAAATTTTAAGTTATTCCTATATAAGTAGGAAGCATAGATGTCTTCAATAATATTTATATCTGACTATACTTATTTTAAGTTTCCCATTGGGAAACCTAATGGTTTTAAAAATTATTGTCCAAGTTATAGCTCTTGGAATTAAAGGGTACCTCATTTACAATTCAAGTATTAAGACAGATTATATAGTGTGCTGGAATATCTCAGGAGGCACCATTTAATTCCATTTAGAGATAACCCTAGAACAGCTCTAAAATATACCCAAAATTAGTGTGAGAATTGTGGAGAAAACAGGCTTATTTTTCTAGGGGTCATTCTAGGAATTCCATTTTCACACAGTTATTTTAAATTAACATATAAACACCCAATATGAAAGCATTTGGATTAAATGTATATCTCTAAAATTAAAGCATTATGATTTTGATAACACAGCATATTTGTTATTATACTATTGACAAATGTAGAGGGAACATAACCTTGGAAGGAGAACCCAGCTAAACAGACATCTAGTATAAATTTCTACTTTCAATTTAGCATCTTGTTCAGTGAATCAAGTCAAATCTATCTCCTTTTTCCTCAGTAATAATATGCCTACTATTTGGGAGAACTTTGGGTTCCTGGGAAGTTCCCACACGAAATGAACTGTATAATATCAATATAATTTTCATTTTGTTCCTTTAGACACTGAGAGAATGTGCGCTATAGTGGATAGAGTGTAAAATCTGGAATCAAAGAGACCTGGGGTTAAATCTCACCTTTGACAATATTACCTATGTATCCACTTGTAAGTCACTTAAATTCTTTCAATTTCATTTTCTTCATCAGTAAGATGGGATCATAATATTTTATCATATCTTCCCCTCAAAGGTCCATGCTGAGGCTCAAACAAGATCATGTATGTAAATCAAATTTTAAAGTCTACAAAATCAGCAGTCATTAATTATTGCTCTTAAAAAAGTGACTGGTATTTTGCCAATTTAAAGATATTAGTTGCCTTTATCATTATACACCACCACAGATAAAATATTCAAGTATTTATTTAAAATGGACTTAAGTGCTAATTGAACCTAGGTTAAAGTAATGAGGAAAAGACCACAGAGAATAAGATACTTTTAGAATTCTGTTGTTTTCTTTTTTTGTTAGACTTTCAGAGAGTTATAGATATTAACATAGCTATTGTCTACTCACAGGCAGTTTGAAAAGACCCATAGGCACACTGATTTATTCTAGTTTGTAGGGCACTAAGGAGAAAGCAGGTGTCAATAAATATTAATTGATGTGATTTAGTGGAAATGCCACAATATAGTTGAAAAGTGAATAGATGCAGGATATATAAAATATAAAAATTCAAAAAGAAGAACTGATTTCTAGCTTTGAACTCTGCCCATCATCTGCTAAATGGCTTTTTGCAAGGCTTAGTCTCCCCTTCTACAAATTGAATCATGTGGCTAGATAAGGCCGTTCTAGGTTGGACATTATTCTAATTAATTAAAAAAAATTCAGTTTAAAAATATCATGGTCAGTGGTCATTAGTAGCTTCTTCACAGGGGAAACTAAAATCATCTTCTTTGATTTCCTCCTTACAATAAAGATACAATAAAAAGAGTACCAGACCTGGAGTCAGAAAGACTGGAGACAAAATCATTCTCAGATGCTTAAAAGTTATGTGACTTTGGATAAGTCATTTAACTTCTATCTACCTCATTTTCCTCATCTGTAAAATGAAAATAAAATTAGAGTATCATCTACCTCATAAAATTGTTGTGAAGATAAAATAACATTTTAATGGTATCATCATCATCATCATTCTTGCTTTACGTGGATCAATTAAAAAAATAAAGAAATTATTTTAAAGTCTTTACTAAAAAAGAATTTCCAGAGTATAAAGCCTTTGAATCACACTCTTTCCTACAAAATATTACAAAATTCAATGAATTTGGAATAAATATACTGAAAATATGTCTTTCATAGAAAAGGAAGAGTGAACAAGAAGATATTAAAATAGATAATTGCAATTGCAGATTGTCACTAAAAAGTCAATAATAATTTGTTGTTGGGAAGGTAAGAAAAGAGGATAAATGGCCTACCCTTTTAGATCATTATGAACTATTACATACAAAATATTTTTATATGTGAAATATAGCTTACCTGGGAAAAGAAAAGAAAAATGAAAGCAAAGGAAAATGACTAAGGGAGTAGAAGAGGATCACCTATAGTCAGAATCAGGAAGAAAGAAGGGAAAAGAAATATACTGCTAGATTTGAGTTATATAAGGTACATCCTAGGTCTTACAAAAAAGCAGCATTAATAGGAAAATGAAATAAGATTAATTTGGCACAATTAATTCTTAAAACTTCATTCTCTTCATGAGCACACTATTGTTTCCCCCCTAAGTGATCACAAGCTATCAATTTAATCATTCAAGGAGTCCACCATGGACAAAAGCAAATGGTGTATATGAAAGAGAATATTTTGGGAAATAAAGAGTAAAAAGGGTAGATTTATAGAATATCATATAAGGACTTGATTGCTGATGAACACCCAATTATTTATTTATTTAAACATATCTATATACCTGGGTAGAATTAGGATTTGTCCTGTCCTCTGTTTTATAAGAGCAAAGTCTGCCCTATTTCCTAATGTTTTATCTATCTATATATCTATCTATCTATCTGTCAGGACTAAAAACACTAGGGTCTATTCTTGTTCAAGTTGCTAGCAGGCAGCGGCCTGAGATGAGAAATGATCCCTAATGAGTCTTTCATTATATTTTTCCTTAAATCATGATGTTTTGAGGATCTTGGATTTAATGACTCATCAATTGCCATTCTTATCCTTAATGTATTTTGAATGAAATATGTATTTCCAATATTATTTTAATCATGAATTTCATTCCAACAAATCTCAGTGATCCCCATGAAATTGAAACTATCTTCTTATATCATATATTTATTCTGTTATTTTTCAGACTTCTAAAACATTAAATCTTCTGTTTTAATCATTTGAAATTTTGGGGAAGAACTTTGTTTTTCTAAGTTTATTTTTCTTATGATGGGTCAAAGAAAGTTTCTTTTCCTAATTTATCCTACCTATTACTCCATTTTCATTATCCAAAGTCTAGGGCAGGTTTTTGTTATCTCAAGTTTAGACCATTGTAATACCTTTCAAACTAGTCTCTGCTGCCACTCTTGCTCTTCTCCTTCTAGATCCCTCTCCTATCTCCAGTCCATCCTGCATATCACTTATATACTCAGCTATGTAAAATAGGATTTTACAGAGTTAGATTCTTAATTAAAAATCTTTCAGTGACCTTGCTGACTAAACAATGAAATCCAAATTCTCTAAGCTAGAGCTTTTTACAACATAAATTTTACCACTTTCCATTGTCATATCCCACTTTTCAGCTAGCATCATAATTCTCTTTTTATCCTGGTGTTTTGATCCTACAAAAGGAAGCATGATAAATTGTACAGAAAGTTGATTTCAGAGTGAAGAAGCCCTGGGTGTAATTTTTGCTTCTGAAATACACTGGCTGGGTTACTCTAAGCAAGTTGCTTAATATTTTGGTCTCCTAGGTAATTCTCTAAGACTCTAAATGCTGAAGAGATGCTGACTGCAATTGGGAGAGGAAGTGTCCCTTAGTAGAACATTGCTATACCAATGAAATGATAGTTCCAATCCAAAAAATTTCCTAGAATTCAGTAAAAATGAAAGGTTATAGTTATTTTAAAGAACTCTTGGATTTTCCTTCTTTTGTGCTTTTGCTCATGTCATTTTCTGTGTCTGAACAGCTCTCTCACTCATCTCCTCCTGGTAAACTTCTTTAAAATATAACCCTATTGCTACTTTTTCCAGGAAGGTATTTCAGAAATTATTTTTCCTTTTCTTGAACTCCTATCACATTGTGTTTGCTTTATCACATGTCATTCTCTATACTTTAACATGTCCAATATATTTCACTAGGTTATAACCTGCCTGAGGGCAGAAACTATCGTATTCATCTTGCATTTTTTCCCTTATCATCTGCCATACTATCCTATGAGTAATAGGTATTGAATAAATATTTTGAATGAATATATTCATGAATGAAATGTAACTTTTGATGAGGACTCCTAGAAAAGGCATTTGACATTGTAGTTGATGATTAGATTCCTAGAGACAAGATTGGAACTTGGTGAGAAGTTATATTTCTAAAATATTCTGTTGAGAGATCAATGTATTCAATTTATGAATGTCTAAGAGTCCCAGACACAGGGGTTCTTTCACTTTAGGCAATTTCTCTCTACAAATCAGTTAACCCTCATTTAATCATAAAACTTATTAAAGCTGAAAACTTAGGTTGGCCAAAATATCCAGCTAGTTTGATAGAATGATGTATAAATTCTTGCTGTACACCAAAACTCTATACTAATCAGTCCTGCTCCTTTCTGGATGGATATGTCTTGTGAAAACATACTCCCCTGAAGGACCATGGAATGACCTTAGGTAAGAAGAATAAAGAGGAAAAAATCCTGACCCTGAGAAAGGAAGGATTAAGTTTTAGGCTATGAGGAGTGAGATGATGAATACTGCCAAGATTACTAGGAAAACACTGTCTACTATTATATAGCACATTTCAATAAAATAAAAAAAATAGAGGCTTTTGACTGTCATTTTGTCTAGCAGAACAAATTGCTCATCATATATAGTGCAAATCTCACCACAGAAACTTTAATGAGACTGATGAGGACTTCTTCTCATGATTGCAAAACATGGACACAAAATGGACCCATAGGTGTAATATAGTAAATCACCACTGTGATACTCTGAAGGAAAAGCATCTCTTCTAACCTAAAAGTGGACACTGTAAGAATTAAGTTTTCATCTTACCTTTGAAATAATCTAGCAGAAAAATTAGGGTTAAAATAAACACCTAATGCCTAATGCCAAGATATGTTTCAAGTAAATGTGTAATCTAACTATAAAAGATCATGTCAAAAACAAAATTGAGAGCATAAAAGAAGATAAGAAGATAACTTTTACAACTCTGGATATTGGAAGAATTGCTTATTGTGTCTTTGTCCTCGATTTCCAAGCATTATTTCTTCTTAGATGGTATAAGCTCTTTGATCTAGTGATGTCACTATAAGCATATACTATTGAAGAAATCAAAGAACGACACAAATATTCAAAAAATATTCACAGTAGCATTTTTTATTGTAACAAATTGCTAGAAACAAGAGACATGTCCTTCGATTGGAAAATAGACATTCAAAGTATGGCAAAAGAATGTAATTAAATATTCCAGTATAAGAAACTATTCAGAGAAACTTAAGACATATCTGTCTTCAGAACTGAAGCAGAGGGAAATACACAATATCAAGGAAACAGTTGATGCAATATTTGCAAGAGGGCAAAGAAAAATAAGTCTTAAGAATTTGTATCAATTTAATGACCATCAATGACTGGAAGACTGATGAAAACTCATGCTTCCCAACCCTTGGAAAAAACATGATTAACTAAAGGTAAAGAATAAAACATATAGTTTTATATATGAACTAAATATGGATTTGTTTTTGTTTGACTTGTTATAAGGGGAAATTTTATTTGGGAGGCGGAATCTTGAGAGATAGTGATGCTTACATGGCAATTTGAGGTCCTATGACAAAATGGTGGGAAAAAAATATTTAGACAGAAGGATCTTCTGAGGCCTCTCAGAAGACATAGTAAAACCATCAGACCAGTGTAATCCAACAGATATGGTAGAGGACTGATTCTGATTATTGAATAGCCTTCTAACTTGTCTCTAAGCCTCAATTCTCTTCCCCCCATTCTAATCTATCCACCATTTGTTTGCCAAGGTGATTATTCAAAAATATAGGTCTAATGACTTTATCACTTTCTCTATACTGAGCAACAGTGGTTTCCTATTAGCTCCTATATCAAATATAAAATATTTTGCAATTAAACCTTTTTATAACCTAATCCGCCTACTTCCATTTTTCTAGTCTTATTACTCCTTACTTCTTTCCATATACTCTATTATCCATCTCTGCTGCCCTACATATATTTCCTAAGCTGACAATCCATTTCCTATTTTTTTGTTCTAGCTGTCTTCCATTTCTTCAACTCCCTGGCTTTTCTAAAGATTTCAACAAAATCCTAGGTTCTACAGAAGTCTTCTCCTGTCAGAATACCTTCATTTGTGTATTTTGTATATAACTAGTTATTTAGGAATTGCATTCTTTTAAAAAAGACATTTAATAAAGAGGAGGTTTATTTTGCTCAAGGATACAGGAGTTCTTAGATGCTTAGACACTACAAACCTAGTTCTTTAGATTATCAATATATATTATTCCAGGACCTGTTAATTTGTAGTTTCTTATAAATCCTGTACAATTCTAATTGTAGCTCAAGCATGTTTGAATTTTTTTTTCTTGTAGAATTTTCTCTTTGATCTGGGGATTTAAAAATTTAATAATAATATTCCTGTATGTTTTCCTTTTAGAATCTCTTTGAGGTAGTGATTAATGGATTTTTTTATATTTCTACTTTATCACTCAAAATAATTTTCTTCGATTATTTCTTGTATTATTATGTCAAGGTTTTTTGTTTGTTTTGGTCACAACTTTCAGGCAGTATAATTATTCTTATGTTTTCTCTTCTTGATCTATTTTTCATATTTGTTGTTTTTCTTTAAAAAAACTTAAAAAAGTTTTTCTACTTACATTCTGTTCTATTCATTCTTTATATTTTATTTTGTTATTACTGGTTCCTTCTTACCCAGGGCAGCATCTCAGCACATAGCTGAATCAGGCATCCCCAATCAGCAGAGGTTCTCTCAGTCTTTCCAGACAGAGACCCCAGTTGTCTCTGTCCAGGAGTCAAAATATCCTATGGTTTGAGCCCAAGCTACCTAGGAACCCAACTAGCCCCACCCTGCTTGCTGTTTCTGCAGAGCTAAACTGGAGTTGCTTATACTTTACACAAGTTATCCTCAGCCCAGAGGTCTTTCTTCCAGGTCTTCTTGGTCTTCTCAGGTTGTCCCAGGAGCACCTCTGTTCTGCCCAAGTCTTCATTTGTTTTTCACCTATGTTCATCCTGAAGAACAATTTTGGTTTGTCTGTGAGGGAAATCTGTAGAGTTTGAATTTTCTGACGTTCTCTGCCATCTTTTTCTACTTACCAAAGATTCCTTCATTGTGTAAAGTTTACCAATACCTTTGAAACAGCTGGTATCAATTCCTAATAAGGTTTATCCTATTGGGAAAACCAGTTCATCTAGATTATGTTATTTTTTATGTTATTTTTCATAGTCAGTGAAGGGAATAGACAGAAATATGGTTTAGCTTTATTAGTAGTAGAAATAATACAAATGGCTCAAAATTTACAAGGCACTTTCTTCATGTAAACTTGCAAGGTAGCTAGTACAAGAGCATTTTATAGATGAAGAAAAGAGCTGAGAGAGAATAAACAATTCTTCTGGACTGCACACCTCTGGCTGAGATTATATAGCTGTTACTCGTAGGAGCTGGTGGTAGAACTTAGGGTACCTAATTCCAAGGCCAGACAATTTCTCAGCTTGTTCTTATTCAAGACAGAACACTTTTTTCAAGAATGGAATGATAACCATCAAAGAAAGGACAGTCTAAGCATGGTTACTTTCTAGTAGGAGCTGAATTTATTTTATGAAGAAAGGTATAGAAGCATGGAGGCAGGTTCAGTTACTTATGAGTCAATGCTTTTGTCTTCCCTTTGTCATTTATTAATTATGTAATTTTGGGCTGAGCTATTTTACCTCTAGGACTACTAGTGTGTTCGGCTGATCTGAGATAGTACTTTCCTTTGGTTAATTGTAAGGATCAAATGGGGAAAGGTTTTCTTAAGGGCTTTTTGTAAAAGACTGAGCCAAGTAACCTAGCATATACCCAAATGATGTGCTAATTAGAACCATGCAATTTTAGAATCTTAAAAAGGAAAGATATAATCACCTTCCAAACTGTATTCATTTTACTTGATTTTAAGGTTAAAATGTTCTCTTGTTTGTACACATTTGTTTGTTTGTAATCATTTTAAATCTGCCCTATTCACATAGGGCCCTACCTTTTGACAAAGAAAAATAAATAAAAATATCCTATCAGGCAACCTCTTAGAGTAGAAAGAAGGCTACATTTGCAGTTAAAAGGACCTGAGTTCAATGAGGCTAGAATTTGTATCTCCTTCAATTACTATCTGTGTGACCTTGGGCAAAGGACTTCATTTCTCAAGGCCTATTTTTTTCACTGCAAAATGAGAAAACTAGTCTAGATTGCCTCTGAGATCCCTTGCTCCTATGATCCTATGACTATATCTAAGAATGTATAAAATATTCTGTATCCTTTCCTTGTGCTATGATTTAACTGTGAATTCATTGACATCAGGGGATATATTTCCACTATATTAGACATTAAAAATGTTTCTATATTTCTCAGAATTTCTCATATTTTTCACTGTTTGGTGTAAAATGATCACCCTATCCATTTTACTGATGAGGAAATAAAAACTCAAAAGTGTCAAGTGATTTATCCAATTGGACAGATCGGGGACTTAAATCCAGGTCTTTTGATCTATTCATGCTTATTTGTTTATATTTATATGAAGAGATACTTTTTAAAGCTGGCTCTCTGGCAAAAGAAAGATCCTCATTTCCCATCTATTTCCAATTTTATCCCGGACCAGAACAACCATTTATATGAAACTGTAGGATATCTCAAACATCCCTCCTCCTCTATGGTCTCTTTTGCCTTTCTCTTCAAAGAATTTTAGGTTCTAATTTACATTTTAAAAAGCAGGAATCTGGACATACAAAACAATTGGCCTAATTCTCCCATTTAGATTCAGCTCTAACCTTGTCTTCTCCCTGAAGCCAGGGATGAAGATAAAGGCCCAGTTGCTTGGAGCCCTCCAGGAAAATGCCTCAAAGTCAGAGAGTGCTTATGTGCCTGAATGCATGAATAGTCAAAATATCCTAGAAAGATTTTATATTTCATTAATGTTTTTTCTCTTATTATTTTTTTTTAGCTATCATGTAATGCTGTGAAATGAATTTATAATAGAAATGGAATATATTCTCCTAATATCTTTCCGTTCTCTACTCTACTGCTTAGTTTAATATTTTAAACCTTATATCATCTAGCTTCAGCTTACTTTTTCATTTTAGTAGCGGAATGGAAAAAAGA
This sequence comes from Antechinus flavipes, assembly GCF_016432865.1. Taxonomy (NCBI): domain Eukaryota; kingdom Metazoa; phylum Chordata; class Mammalia; order Dasyuromorphia; family Dasyuridae; genus Antechinus; species Antechinus flavipes. The sequence continues at coordinate 94,430,986 of NC_067402.1, forward strand.
GCTCTTCAGAGCTCTGAATTCCAATTCCAGGTCTGCTCCTTCTAGCCTGAATGACCTTGGCCAAGTCTTGTAAGCACTTCCCTATTCTGAGCTTCATTTAACTCAAAAACTTTTTCAGTGAAGCCTCTTATGATTCTCTCTAGCTAACAGTAACCCATTTCCTTTCCCTGAATTTCCCTAGTACCTTGCACTGCATCTATAACACTCATTATATCATGCTTTGTATTACAGCGATTTTTGGTATCATGCTATTTCCTTTACTAGACCACAAGGACAGCAAAATTGGAGGAATATCTTAAAGATTAGTACACATCCCTCTAATCCATTGTCTTTCACATGGTAGATGCTCAGTAAGTGTTTGTTAACTAAGCAAATTCTCTTTTCTTCATTGTACTTTCTAAAAATATCATGTTTCTATTGTGAGGTGGAATAATAGCCACAAAACTAATGGATATGTGATATTTATAAACTTTTTGACATAAATTTTCCATGTAGTTTTATTGCTACGAATCTAATTAATTAAAAAAATTAATAAAATGGGAAATGTAGTCTGAAATGGATTTGAGGATATGGGAAGCTAGTTCAAGTGAGCAATAATCCAGATTAAAGATGGGACAAAATTATATAGTTACTATAAGCTATATCCATATGTATCTATCTATATTTATATGTATATATGAGTGTGTGTGTGTGTGTGTGTGTGTGTGTGTGTGTGTATAATTTAGCACAAAATCTTTCAGAGGCAAATGAACCCATTGTTAGCAAAAGTTCAGTTGGAATCATACACTTATCCTAAATTGCCAAGAGGCATTAGAGAGCTGGTCTCAAAAGAAAAAATGTCCTAAAGGACAACTTCTGTTTCTATATACTGGTGATATAATCCTAGACTAGTCACTGAATTCCTCAATGACCTAGGGAACTAAGAATATAAAAAGCCAAGGTGGGGGCGGGGAGGAGAGAGAGACAGAGAGACACACACTCACACAAAGAGGGAGAGAGAGACACAGAGAGACAGAGAGAGAGACACACACACAGAGACAGAGAGACAGAGACACACAGAGAGACACAGAGAAAGAGAGAAAGAAAGAGGGAGGGAGAGACAGAGATAGACAGAGACAGAGAGACTGAGAGACTCAAAGAGAGAGATATAGAGAAAGAGAGACAGAGAGAGGCAGAAACACAGAGAACAGATATAGAGAGAAACAGAGAAGGGAAGAGCAGGGGATGGGGGAGCCAGAGCTTGGGAAGAATCTAAGGATTCTATGCACCACAAGTGAGAAGGAATATAGATAGCCCTGTTCCAGAAATGGGGAATTATTTGCACAGATGTAGGCATGGGGCTAGAAATGTCTTGTACAGAGACCAGTTAATAGTCTAATTTGACAGAAAAGTAAAGTTCATGGAAAGCGAAGTAAGACTGGGTAAAGAGGTGATAGTAACACATTGAATGGCTTTAAATGCTAGAATCATGACCCTATTTTATCCTTGGAGTCAAAGGGAACCACTGGAGAGTTACAAGTATGGAATTAATGACAAGATCAGATATGTGCCTTAGGAATACCTCTTTGGCACTCTAGTAAACAATGTATTAAAAAGGCAGGAAACTGAAAGTGAGGAGACCAATTAGAAGGCTAATGTGGTATTCAGGCAAGAAGTAATTAGAGCATGAACTAGGACAGAAAGTGTGTAAAAAGAAAGAAGTACATGTGAGAAATGTCCAAAAGATAGGATCAACAATTCTACCGCATCTGACTGGAAGTAGACAGTATGAAAGATGCAACAGTCAGGAGTTATTCCAAGCATACAAACCCGAATAATCAAAACGGGGTTCTAGCATCATCAAGTGATTTTTTTTTAAGGGAGATGGGAGGAGAAATGAGTTTTGGGGGCATATGAAATTAATTCTGTTTTGGCATGTTGACTTTGATAGGTTAGTTAGATTCGTGGCACAATTAGTTAATCATGTTCAGGAAAGGGATTAAATATGGATTCATATAAGTTTTCGGCACAGAAATTATAGTTAAATATGTGAAAGTTTTTGAGATTACCAAGAAAGAAAAGGGAAGAAAGAGAAAACAAAAAATGGAAAAAAGCTACAATTTCTATCTTATCTTACTTGGATTGATAAAATACCTGAAGCTGCCATGAAATCAAGAACCAACAAATAGCATGTTATTGTTAGGGAGAGGGGGAGGTAGAACTGAAATATTAGTAAGAAGATTAAAGAACTAATTAGAAGAGCTGAGGAAAATAAACAATTTCTCAGATAGGGACTGAAAAATATATAAATACTTTTGAAATCAGAGCTATTGTGAAGAACCAATATGATGAGACTCTGGGAATATGTGAACAGGCTAAAACCCAAAATATCTATTCAAAAACATTGTCTCAGAATGGTATTTCCAAAGTTCCTCCTACCTCTAAGATATTATGCATGTATGCTAACTTTTCAATACTTCAAGCACATGTAAAAGACAGGCAAAGGGTGGAAAAACATTTATTGAGTACCTCTCATGTGCCAGGCACTGTGCTAAGTACTTTATAATACTATCTCATTTGATTTAAGAACTTATCTATAGGAGATACTTAATAAATGTTTCTTGCCTAATAGAACATAGAATCCTTTCCTTAAGACATATGAAAAGGTAAAATAGCTTATCTTGAGTGAATAAGAGTAAAGACATAGTATTTAGTTAACATCAATGCTCTTAAATGAGTCATAATAATAGCAGCAAGAGAAGTAAAAGTGGATTTAGGTTTTCTTTTTTATTTTAAGTGAGTCACAATAATAGTAATAATAATTATTAGTAGCTTGTAACAGTAGGAGAAAGAAGAGGAAGAGGAAGGAAAAGCAAAATGACTTAAGTCATCCAAACTTGAAGAAAGCCTAACAATTTAGTCTCTAATCACACTTCTACCAGAAAGCTATTTCCTCTGAGTAGGAGACATAGGACATAAAAAGAACTAAGCTGTTTCAGTAATGTTAACTTTGCAACCCCTGACCTATAAAGTGACAGCAAATGTCACAAAGCTATATATTATTTCTTTGATGATTTTTAGATTAGCGACAGTTTATATTCTGGGGCTGGAATAGGCCAGGCTGAAGTCACCGAACTATAAAATTATGCTTGATCTTGGGGTAAAGCAAATGGAAAGGAAAAGGAAATATTATCTGAACAACTCTGTTAGTCTCTGAGATCTAGGATAAAATCAAATTAAAAAAATTAAAATCCAAATACACAGAGAATATCGATCTCATAGTCATTTTAATGAGAAATTCAAATTTAATGGATATAAAGTTGAATAAGAATAGAAGTCAGGAAACAGTACTTGAATTAATTTCATTGAAGTTTATACAACTTTTAAAAATGGAAATCTATTGGTTATTTTCTTGTTTTGAAACTATAGATAAATGACAACAGCTGCAACACGCTAATTTCTCTGAATGTTTCCATTCTATAAATCCATGATTCTGAGAAATTAATCACTCTCTTAATAGTCTCAGTTTTGCCTTTTTCCTTGAGGATTTTATATATAGCCTACAATTAAATTATTATAATAATTAATTGCCAATTATACAAATGAATACAAATACATTAATTACAAAAATCAGTTTCACCAATTGGTTCTTTGACTTTAAGTTCAAAACTTTTCAGCTTTTTATTTTTCTTTGGCATATAATAAAACTTTTATACCTTTTAAGTACAAATGATATTTTTATATCATTGGAGAAGGTAACCAAAAAATTAAAAAGCTGTTTAATTAATTTTATAATAAGGATGAGGTCCTAAATAGTGTGTTGAACAGAGAGAAACTAAAGGAATGATCCCTGAGGCAAGCAGGGAGAAGACATTGATAGAGATCAGTTTAGCTCCATGATCTACCCTCTGGAGAGGTTGTACAGTCTGAAATCCAAGTTAAGTCAGACCCTGAGACTCAAGATAAGACCTTACCATGCTCTGTTAGAAATCCCAGAAATGCCATGTCCCTGAGGCTAAAATTTCCCTATAAAATCTACTTATGAGCCATCCCATATTTGTTACCCTCCTCTGGGTAGCCCAACATGGCACACTACCTTGTAGTGTCTTTTCCCTCTCACTCCATACTTCATGGTATCTCCCCTAACTCCATGAAGCTTCCTAACTCCACTTCTCCTCCTTATGACTAACTGATTCTTTTAGGGTGCTAAGTCCCTTTCAGGATTTAGTCTGCCACCTAAGGGCATATCCCAACTTTATAGGATGCTCCCTTTCTACTGGGATTGTGAATTCCACTGAGGAACTTGTTTTTCATCTGTTCTCCCACTCTATTTAATATTTACCATTCAGTGTCTGTTGTATTCCTTCATTTTGTAAGTAACCTCTTCTCTAAATAAATCTACCTTTTGCCAAAGAGAATGGCCATTGTGAATTCTTCATATGACCAAACCCCAACTTTTGGTGACTGCCATCATTTGGTGTCCACATCAACTACATTATTCTGGTTCTCAACCCTCATTATAGATCACATCTACAATCACAAGTGATCAATTATTTCCTTGATTTGGAAAGCCATGTTTGTTTCATCATATTCAATGGGTTCAAAAAGAAATAGACAAGTCATTATGAGGTTATTCTTATTATTTATATTTAATTTTCTAGGATTTATTGTATAAATAGATGAGAGATATATCACCATTTTATTGTAGTGAACTTAGGAAATTTTGAATAAGTAGGAGAAAAAACAAAGGAAATTTATGTGGGAATTTGTTGATTTCATGGAAAGAAAGCTGATAAAGTTGAATGACATTAGAATGAGATGGGTTAATTAACTAAAACTAATTTTCTATTAATCCATATTTGATAGGATGAGAGGCAGACTGGATCTGAGTAGATGAATAGAGTCTGTATGTGTGTGGAGGATGAGGGGGGTTATAGAATTAAAAAGCTGGCATTTGTCTTTGTCTCTCTTCTTCCTTTTATTACTTTCTTTTTGTTACTTTCTTCCTAATATTTTTTCAGACTCTCTTCCTTTTATTATTAGTCTTTTTACATTTTTCTCTGTCTCTGATTTAACTGACCATAATGTAAAATTAAATTATATTTTGGGCCATTTATTGCATTTACTGATTATCTTATTTCCCAATTCTTATTATTTAAAATACATTAGTCAAATGTAATATATATATTGAAATTATTTATAAATTCCTTTTTATGTGCCTATATTCCTTTTTCTTAGGGTTATTAAAAATATTACTTTATTTAGTCAAACTAAAAACTGGGAAGGGGGACAAAGGAGGAGTAAATGACCTCTATTATTTGGTGACTTTGGACAAGACCTATTTTATTTACTGATTTACTATTTTTATGAAGGTCATCCAATGCAATCCTACAAAGCTAATCAAGAATTACATTTTAATGAAAGGGAGAGAATAATTAGACAATAAGGCAACTGGCCAGAACTATAACTTATAAAGACTTTAATTGTTGGAAAATTTAATGTTAAATCACTGGTCAATTGTTCTAAGCATCATAAAATATTGCTAACTGTATTGAGGGAACAGATTTTTTTTCTTTTATACATACACAATTAAGTGATAAATAAGAATTAAGTTGACCTAAAATGGATTTTTTTTGTCATAAAGGTGACAGTAATATTGAGAAGTCTTTTATTCTTTTCCCCTGCTCCACACTTATGGCTACCTATCATTCCCGAACATCCTATCTTCTCCATACTTAAAAAAAAAATCCCTAGAGAAAGTGATCCTTACACAACTTACCTTTCAAATCAATTATAATTCATCACCATCATTATCATCCTTTTAGTGCTTTCAGATTGACCAAGAGCCTAGAAGCAGAGGTGTGCTGGACTGGCTAAGACCAGTTGCCTAGACATTTGTTAAAGTTTCATCATGATATTTTAACCTCAGAAATTTGTGAATGCAATAAATAGAAACTTCATTTATTAGTTTTGTTGATTATCTGATGGAGAAAATATTAATGTAGATTAAATTTAAAAATGTATCTTGAATATTTTTTTAAAGAGCCTGTTGTTAAACATTTGCAAGTACATTCCTTTCTAGCAACCAGGAAATCTAGGTTAAATATAATAGCAGTGAGTCATAAAGAATATCAGATATGAAATAAAAGGAATTAGACAGGATTGGAATACTAACTCTAATACCTACTATGTATGTCACCTTGAAAAAAAGTCACTTAACTTTTGTGGACTTCAGTTTATCATATGAAAAGTGAAGGAATTGAATGAGATCTAATTTATGTTACACTACTTTTCAAAAATTTTACACACATACACACGTAAACATACACATATAGTGTGATTTTTACAATAATCTTATGAAGTAGGTCTTATTTGGATGCTCCTTTTACAGAAGAGTGAGGTATAATTATTCTCTTAGGTCTTCCTGACTGGAAATGTATTATTCTTTCCAATATTCCCCTTACCCGCTAATCCTAATGATTTTATATGCCACTGAACTCTACCAATTTGCTAATATACTTTAATAAAATCACTTTTCTCTCAGGGTTGTGAGGTTTAAGTAAGATAATCCATGTTGAAACATTTTTGTCAAGAATCAAGGGATATACAAATGTGAACTATTATTGTTAATAATTATAATAACAGTTTGCATCAACATAGAGCATTAAGGTTTGCAAAGTACCTTATAAATATCCTCTAATTTTATCTTCACAATAACAATTGGAAATACATGCCATTATTATTCCCCCATTTTACAGATGAGGGAAATTGAATCATGTAGAAATTAGGTAATATGCATAGTATTACACAACATGTAATTTGTCTTTTTCCCCCTGGTTATACTTTATATTAACTTTTAAAATATACATTTTTTTATAATCATATTAGGAGAGAAAAATAAGAACAAAAGGAAAAAATGAGAGAAAAAAACAGAAGGAAAAAAAGTGTGCATAGCATGTGTTGATTTACAATCAGTCCACAAGCTAGTAAGTTTCTAAGTACTGATTTGAACTTAAATCTTCTTGACTTAAGACCCAGATCATTATTCACAGCTTCACCAATCTGCCCCTCAAATGATACGATAATGTCTGTATGATATGTGAGCACATTAACTTTTAAAGAATTTTATTCAGTTTCTTGTTCAGAAAACAAATGACATAAAATATTAAAATATCTTTTAAAGAGGATGACATGGCAGTTGGTATGTTCTGAGCCAAAGGAATGATTAGGACCATATGGATTATATAGTCAGAAGTGGAAAGAACTTTAAAGATCATTTAGTTACCCCACCCCCACCTCCAACCCCAGCCACTCCATTGTGTTATAAATGAGAAAAAGTTCCAAAGAATTTGTGACTTACCCAAAGTCACACATGCAATAGATTCAGAAGTCAAACATAGGACCTTTTACTCTTTTCACCTCGTTATATTGTCAATGATATTAAAGCTTAGTGTAGAAGGAAATATAATTTGCCTCTCTAATGGTCCCTTGGACTGATATTTAATAACATGACATACCAGACTTTAATCAGATATTTTTCTCTTCAATTCAAATAGTTATCCCTGAAGAAAAAGCCCAAGATGATAAAGTCTTAACAGGATTGGAATTTAAGAATTCCTTGAAGGATCAAGAGATATTAATTGATGTACACATTTTTTTTGGTATATATGAAAAGGAAAATGGAAATAGGATGGAAATTTTTATTTCAAAATAAATGTAGACTTTTTTTTCATTAGTTAACATATTTATTTTTTCTAGTATAAATCCTGAATCCCTAAAAGTAAAACTTTTATAGAATGATTGCCATTTTAGCATTTAAATCATTCAGAATATGGTTATGAACTTAGGTAACATTGAGGACATAGTATTCATAAGACTATCATATTTGTTCTAGAAAATTAAGGAATTATTATGAAAACATTGGTCCCATCAAGTAATGGTGTCAAGATGGAAGAAAGAGTCCATTTCTTTATGGGTTAGAATGCTTAGAGACAGACCCATACCTATTAACTGAGCTTAGAGAGGTGAACTATCCCTTTCATATACAAAAGTTCTTTTGTCAGAAGAGTGGAAAGTCCTGAAACTTTAAACATGAAAAATTCATTTTTCTTATAGTGGGATGTCTTATAGAAAAAAATAATTGTGACGACTGACAAGAATTATGGTTTGTCCAATCAGCACGTACTAAGATGGGATATTTATTTAATCATTTTTAATACAATGAGTGAATAAACATTAGATTATTAAGTGCTTAAGGTTTTATTAAGTGTTCAGAGTACATCAGTAACCTAAGTTTTGTGGATAGAAAGAATAAATTTAGACATTAAAAAAAAAAAAAAAACAAACTCTCACTACCCAGTGGAGTGGGGGTGGGAAAGAAAACACATAGAGTAGGTTTTAGCTATAATGAAAATAGAAAATTTCAGTGCCCTTTAGGGACCTAAGGGCAAGGGAGGTGATAATGTCTTCAAGAGTTTTGGGGGGACAGTTTTCAGTAGCTGTGGTAATTGTGAAAGTGGGGATTCTAAGACCTTTAGAAGCTGTTGTTGGGTCATTTCTTTCTGGATGATAACTTTATGCTTTCAACTAATGATTTGGGCAGGGGAAATACTGATGTTCCTATGATTCTTGGGAAAATATCTTTGTAGTCAGAGATGATTTAATTACTTGTAATTGGTAAGTGGGATTTTAAAAGCCTTCTCTACTGTAATATTTCAAAGATTGTCTGGATCGAGCTCATCTGAGGTAAGGTATGGCTGAGTGACACAATCACTCCCTCCAGGGAAGATTTGAGATCACAAAAAATATTAGTATAAATACATAATAATCCTTGGTGAAAAGAATAAACTTAAAGTTGAAGTTTTCCTATTACCATCATCTCAGGGAGATATATATTTTTGATGTATCATCTATTGATCTTTATGACACCTTATAGTCGAAGTATGTGACACAGAAGGAAATAGAGAACATAGACAATATATTTTCAATTGCATTTTTTGCCCAAGAATTGCCATTAGGTATTAAGAAAATATCCTGAAAAAAATGGAGTGGGCTTGTCATAAGACAAGAATCAGTGATAGTGAATGAAAAGGCAGAGAGCTGGTTCTCATAATACATAAAAAGATCCAGAATCTTCACTATGCAATCAAGACACACTTGATTTAATAGGCCTATCTCACCCAGAAGGGGAAGCCATTTAACTCTATAGTAAGAGTAATTCTTTTGTGTTGAATGAAATGTTGGACTAACAGAAATTTCCTGTTGGCAATAAAAATAATTAAGTCAAAAATATAGAACAAAAGGTGAAAGGTAAAGTCCTTCTGGCTTCACCTAATCCTTTATTTTCCCCCTATATTCACTTGTGTGCCAATCTGGGAACTTTATGGAAACTGAAGGAAGCATCATTTATCCATTTCCCATCCAACTCCTGTGGGGTTTTATTAGGTAGAACCCAAGATACACATTCTGGGATATTGAATGAAAGAGATTTAATAAGAGCTGAAAGTAAATTTCCAATAGTAAGGCAAATCATTGCTTGAACTGGGGCATCATATAGGAACAAGTAGAAAAAAATCTTCAAAAGAATAAATAAAATTAGCCCAGAACATTTTCCTTCTTCTTCTTTTTTTTTTAATCTGCTTGATTAGGTAGTGAGGGCATAATAACTTTTTCATGTATATATCAAAAAACATTTGTTAGTGAAAAAATACCATTCCATACCTAATTTCATTTCCCATTAATGAAAGTAGTAGAAAACAGTTTATGGAACCCAAGACCAGCAGAGGTCCAAGGCATCACATTTAACAGAGGTGGTATGGAACTATATATAGCCTGATGACATCCTCAAAGACACTAGACTATTTGCTGGGTTAGTGGTATGAGTTACAAGGTACATTCAATCTTGAAAAGGAGACAACATATAGGATTTTAAGCTAAACAAAGGACCTTCTCTTTTATCATTAAGGCAAATTTCTTGAGAAAGTCAGTGATCATTTATTAAACATTTACTCTGAAAAGAGGCACCATGCCATGTTTGAGGAATACAAAGAGAGCAAAACATGATCCTGGCTATTAAACACAACAAATTCTATAAGGTGAGGCAAGATGTATATAACAAGTATATATAAGATATACATATATAGAGAGAATAAATGAATGTAATTAAAGGAAAAAGCTGGGAGAATCTGGAAAAGACCTGAAGAAGGAGGTATTTGAGTCAAAATGTGAACAATGTCAGGGAAATCTGAGAGGTGATGAAGAAGAACATAAGGAGTAAAATAGGCAGGTCTATGTTTTAGCAAATACAATCTGGCAACTCTGGAGAAGAGAGACAGTAGAAGAAGGTTGAGACTTGAGGCAGGGAAATCATTTTGGAGGTTACTGAAATAGTGTGGTCAAGAGATGATATACATCTTAATTTGAGAAGTGGCTGAGTAACGCCCTTAACAGAAACAAGGAAGTTCAGGAGAAGGATTAGGTTTGTAGAAAAGATAATGAGTTTTTCTTTGGATATAATGAGTCTGAGACTTTAACATGACATTTAATTCCAAGTGTATATTTGCATATCCACATACTGCTAATAATATGTATGTATGAATACATATACAGATATATTTGCATGCCTGTATATACATAGAAATATATATGTATCAGATAATGAATTGTGTCTTTAAAGAACATGGCAAGCAATATAGCTATTATCTCAAGCAGAACTTTGATTCTCTTCCAATCTTTATGCAAAATTTTTTTAAACTCCTAAGCTTGAGTTTGCTATGCATTATTTTCTCTGCCAAATTTTACATCAGGAATACATTTCGCCCACTTTAAATCTGTTTTGAATTTTCAGTTATGGTTTTGCTAAGGCAAGAGTGGAGGAGGCTAGTGAAAATGAACTTTTAAAATCTCATTTAAAATGATATTAAACACTGCTTTTCCCTCTTTTATCATCTGCTAAACTAACAATGGGACAGAAATAGTTGAATCCAGTGGGACAGTAGTATATAATTCATAAAAGTCAAAACCAAACTCTTTGCAGAGTTTCAGTTGATGTTTTCTCTTAAGAACACAATCATACTCCCAGGATCTGCTTGTTTCTGCAGTTTCCCTTGCATGTACTTGATTACCATGCATGTACTTGCATGTACCATGATTATTTGATTCTGAGACTCTACTCATGAATAGCTCTCAGAAAATAGTTTTCAAGCTCATTCCTTAACATGAATTTTTTATTCTTTGAAGAGTAGGTTATAACTATTGACAAATCCCACAATAATATCCTCTTAACAATAGAGTTACTGGGGTTTCAGAGTTGGATTTCCTTGTTGAACTTTCAGCAATTCCTTATCATAATTTATGCATCAATGCATAACCACAGAATCTCAGACACTTTCTCATCCAATCCAATAAAGACACTTTAAATAATGATCCTTTCAATATATTGATCAAGTATTTATCCAGCCATTGCTTGAAGAATACTGGAATCCTATTAGAACCCTAATGAGGGAGGGACCATTAATTCTTTAATTCAGGGTGGGAAATTTAGAAGATATTAATAAAACTATTGGGAAACTCTACTATTAATTTTTTTAAAATTTATAATTATGCATCATTTAGCTTATTTATATAAAGCAATTTATGTAATATGACATGATTCCTTTCCTAATATCATGTTAGAGCTGTACTATTTAAACTAATGAACTAATCAATAGATCTTCAATATGATTTTTTTTTGAAGCAGTTAGGTGATTCAGTGGATAGAGTGCTAGTCCTGGCATCAATAAAATCTTAGCTCAAATATGATATCAGTCACTCACTAGTTTTGTGATTCTAGACAAGTTATTTCCCCAAATTCTTATTCTTATTCTTATTTTCTTAATCCAATAAAGAGAAATAGCAAATCACTCTAGTATCTTTGCCAAGAAAACCCCATGGACAGTGTTGGAGTGCTATGATCTGTGGGATGACAAACTTTTGGACACAATTGAAAAACAAAAATAAGATTTTAAACACCTTTTAAAAGTTGTATATTAAACTGTTAAAAACAAGTACTTGAAAGCTTAAGAGAAAACAGGCACACTGATGAATTGCTGTTGGACTTTTAAATAATTGCAATAATTCTAGAAAACAAGTAGGAATTATAGACAAAAAGTTACTAAACAGTACATAGTCTTTGACCCAGGTATGTCATTGCTAGGCCTCTACCCAGGAAGATCACAGAAATAAGAAAAGATCCCTTGGATACAAAAATATTAACAGCAGCTCTGAGTATAATTTATGAAGATGTCCATCATTCAAAAAAAAAAGGCTGAAGAAGTTGTGAAATATGAATGTGAAGGAGTATCATTAAGTTATAAGAAATAAAAAAATTTGTTGATTTCAGAAAGTCATGAGAGACTTGTATGAATTGCTCCTGAGTGAAGTACAAAGAACAATTTATACTATAAAATCAATATTATGAGTGAACAATTTTCTAGGGTTTTACAAACTGATGAAGAATGAAATGAGAACAGGAAAACCATTTATCCAATGACAATGATACTATTAAAACCAAGCATCTTTGAAAACTGCAAGAACTATATCAGTACAGTGACCATTCACAATTTCATGGAACTGATAATGAAACATCCTATTCATTACTGAGAGGCAAAGGATTTAGGATGCAGAATGAGATTCAGTTGAATCAATTTATCAGTTATCATATAAAAAACAAAAACAAAAATAAACTAATAAAATGTTTTTAAAAGCTTTACATTTTTTGGTCATTTTTTTGTAAATAAAAAAATAAGGCTAGAAATAAATCATGGAGGTAAAGTGGTTACCTTGGAATTAGTAATAAATTTAGAGATGAAACTCAGGGATCACATGTGTTTTGCTTCTAGAGAGCATTAAAAAACAAAAAGAAATGATTCTCTTCCTTAAAATCAGAGTAGTTTTATTATATAATATGATTATGTAGCAGAGTGGATAAAGAGCTGGATTTTCAAAATCTCATGCTCAAATGTTAGGTTACTTTGGAATTTTTTCCTAAAACCTCTATATTCTGGCTGCTTTAGTTTTTATCCCTTAGAAAATTATGTTACTTTGGAATCTCTTTGGATTCCTACAAGCATACTTTGTAACTCATTGTACACGTTTAGACACAGATATTAGAATTGTTATCTTTTCTTGTACCCAAAATTAAATTGGAAACTGTTCCCCTTGGAGGTAATTTTTAGTTTATCTAGTAGAAATTCTGCTTATAACCTCCTGAGCATTCCTTATGACATGTTTGAGTTGGTTATACAAAAAAAAAAAAAAAAAAAAAAAAACAAATCCAAAAAGCAGTTCCTAATACTTGCTTTCCCACTCTCTTATGGGTAGAACACAGCTGGTATTCTAGGTAATCTTATTGTCCCAACTAAGGTTAAGTTAACTGCCAGGTCCTGACATTATAAATCAATTACCAAAAGAAACCTATTGAGTAAACAGTTATATCTAAGAGTGCAAGGTGTTTTTGGTTTTCCATATTCTAGCCCCTAATAAGGTAGATTTCTATTCCCACAAGTGTAGGCATTGATTTGTCAGTTTTAGTGTGGCAGGAAGTAGAGCAGAGAAAACTGAGTTTATGGCCAGAAGCAGTGGAGAGAGCTTTCTTGATTTGATAGGAGAAGGAAGCATGCAAAGCTCTGCTGCTTGAGTGCTACTCAAATCAGCAGGAAAAGTAGCTATAAGGTGGCTTCCTGCAGCCTGGAAGATGTCAGGGAGAGCAGGGGGTAGAATGACATCGGATGTGCAGGAATTGTCCTCTATGAAAATTGTGTCCTCTTTGAAAAATAAGCATTTATTTTGAGTTTAAGGGAATATACATGCTTACCTACTTACAGTTTCTTTCATATGGCTTGTTTGAGATATATTGTAAGCTTTTTCTACTTACTAGAATTAAATATAATTTCCTCATAGGTTATGTTATCTCAGATTTTAATTCCATGTAGTTATTTCTTTTTGAATTTATTCCTCACGGATCCATAGATATAAGATATGGCTGGTTACTCCTTTAAAAAACAAAACGGCATGAGGAAGAGGAAGATGAGAGACCATGAATTAATTCCCAGAGAAACTCTGAACTGACCTTAGTTTTGAGTTAGGTTATATAGGAAAGAGAGATGAGGCAGGATAGAATTCTAACTGTAACAGTTCCTCTAATTATGTTAGAATTAGAATTACTTGAATTATTGCAATAGCTTCCTGATTGGTTTCCCTGTTTTTTGTTTCTCTGGCTCCTCTCTAATATGTTTACACAACTGACAAAATAATCTTCCTACAATACAGGATTGCCCCTGACCCTTTCCTGCTCAAGAGGTCTCAGTGGATCCCTGGTGTTCGAGATAAAATACAAATTTCTGAACTTGACATTTAAGTCCTTCAAAATTTGGCTTCATTTTATGTTTTCAGACTTATTTCATGTTACCCTTCTTTAAATATTTGATGTTCCAACCAAATTGATCTCCTTGCAGTTCTCTCTACACAAGTGTAACCAGAGCTTCTTTGAGCTCGCATACCATTAAATCCACATAAGAAGGCAAGGTTTTACTTGGCAGTTCTAATGGGATACACACAACAAAAATAAAATATGTGGTAAAATATCTGAAAAAATATATTCTTTGCTTCATTTAAAAAAAAACAAAAACAAACAAGTTCCATATTATTCATTATTCTTTTGACTTAGTCTTTGTAAGTAGGGAGCCAGTCTGAAAGCCAAAAACATTTATATTCAACACATACTGTTTGTGTGGTCCCAGGTAAATCAACTAATTTCTCAGTGCTCTAGGTCTTTAAGATTAGGTAGAAATATAATCAGAAAGAAAATCATTGAAAGAAAATGTTGCAAAATCACTAAGAACAAAAATGACAACCTCATTTCATTCCATTCTGGAAGAGAGAGAGATCCATGAATATGAATCACTGAATGTATTTTCAGATTTTTAAAGTTTTGCTAAGTTTTGCTGATTTCCTTTTCTTCCAGCTTCTTTTTTTCTATAAAAATATCATTTGTTATAACAAATGACTCCCTATAAGGAATAACAAAAAATGATTCTAGGAAAATTTTTATTGATTTAAAAACCAAAAAAAATAAAAAAAATAATTTTTTATAAAAGACTTAAAATTGAAGAGAAGATATTAAAACATTTGAGAAGGGATTTCCTCTAATATAATTTACAAAGCTTATAGATTTAAATTTTCATTTTTATAACATTATTACTTAATTTCTTCTTCATTGGAATGTGATTATAATTCATAAATTCATAAAATTATAGATTAGATTTAGAAGGTCATCTGTAAGAGAAATGTCAAATATAGAGCCAGTGTTGCCTTTAACATTGGGAGTGCCCAGCCAGGTAAAGGTAACTAAGAAATGTCTAATAGATCTGGTAGAAATACAATAGAATATATGTAATGTTAATGTATAGTTTTCTAAGTCAGTATGTGAACTTATACAATACTGGCCCTGTTTGTAGTCAGATCTAGTACAACTTCCTCACTTTATATATGGGGAATTAAAAGTTCAGAGTGGTTGAGTAACTGGCCCAGTTAAAAACGTAATTGAGATTTCTAGCTAGGTAATTTAACACCAAAGCCAGCACTCTTTCTAGTGTACTGTACTTGACCTTCTGTTAGTCTAGCAAAAGCTTCTCCCTTACTCTTCAGGACTTTGGTTATATTGAAGTTCATAGGAATCTCATGGAAAGTGTTACCCCTTTGTGAGACCACAAGATGTGGTTAAAAAAACAAAAAGTGAGTAGTCAAAGTAGACTTCCCCACTGTTAGCTCCTACCTCTCAAATTTCCTAGTAAATAGATTTAGTTTATATAATTTTTCAAACCTACTTGGAATACACAGCTGATCAGCATTCTTTGGTATTTAAGTGAGTCAATGGATTATTATTCAGCATACAAGAAAAACTCATTGTGGAATTCTCGTAATAGGAGATTCAATAGTTTGTTGCTATAATATGATTGCTCAGGCAAACGATTGGTGTGTTTAGAAAACATCCACCAGAGAAAAGAACAGAGTTGTCATTTTATTCATACAGTATTTTTCTAAAATGGTAAGCTGCTTCTCCCTCCACAGTTGATTTATAGATATTTTGACCAATAGCTCCCTATGCAATGACAAACCTCTCTAATTTGTCATTTGGGAGACAGACAGAGAAGAGAACACAATATTTTGCTCAAAATTACAATCAGAAATCTGAATTCTACAACAAAGGAAAATAGGGGAAAAGGAGAAAAGAAGGGTATACTCTAGGTAGTTCTTCTAGTTTTTTTTTTTTTTAAATAGCAATTTCTTTCCCTGCTTGAACATCACATAATGAAGAGCCACTGTATGCACATATAATGAATAATTTTGTAATTAAATGTAACTCCCAACATTAAAATCTGGTGAGACACACAAGGGTTATGGATTCAAATATTTTCAAAGAACTTTTATAGGCTTTTGACCTTTCCTTCCTAACTAGTTTTCACTAGTATACCAATCTCCCTTTCTTCAGTCAGGGGAAAATGGCTTCAAATCAAGAAATATTCTTTTTTTCCCCCTAGAAGTGTTGTTTTTCACATAGGCAAAATATTCTGCATCAGGCACCATAAGGAAAACGCTTCATTTCAACAAAATTTCTGCTGAAATTCCACAAAGTAAATATTCATTAGTAAATTCTACTCTCCTGTCAATGGTCCAGATAATATGGTCTACTTGATGTTCTTTGTAGAGCACATCACATTTCCTGATTTTGTACCCTGGCAGGCAGTAACTCTCCATACCTTAAATACTCCCCTTTCTCCCGTTTACCTTTTGGAATCCTTGTCTTCTTTAAGACCCACCTTCTCACATTCACATGACAGATCTCCACCTTGCCTGGCTACTATATTTTCTCCAGGCTCTGGGATTTGTTTTGAAGAGTTAAAGGGTAATAAATTTTAAGTCAGCAGAAGTAATCAATGGATCTCCATTCTTACATAGGTTAGATTAGTAATAGAAGGGCTGGAATATATTTTGGCAATGTTAATATCCTTCAGGAAAGGGCAATGACAGATAACAGTAGAAAGCTTTGAAAAATTAAGGTACTTTAGGCTAGAAACAGTTCAGTACTGTGGACAGAGATATGGTTTTGGAATTTGGAATACCAGGATTTGAATCCCTTTAAGATACTTAAGAGGTAGATGACTTAAATAAATCATTTAGTCTGTCATAAACTCCATTTATTCCTCCTGTAAATTGATAATAATAACACTTGGATCACATCATTGATCTAAGAATCAAGTGAGATAATAAATGTGAGGTGGTCTTGCTCTGAAATAGTCTAAGTTTTTGTAAGTTTTCTTAATGTTCTATGTAAGCTCTTTGTGTTAGTATTATTGTTATTAAAGAGTGGGCAAAAAGAGTGAAAGAGCTAGAGTAAATAAAGAGAGAATGGAGATTTACATGGCTTGGGAGATGACCAGGGAATACACCAAAGACACCTAATAACTATTTCATTTTCCTAATACTAAACTCAACTCAATTTAACAAGTGCTTATCATGGGCCAACTAATTGATAGAAATACACCATGTGAGAGTTTGGGATCTTCTCTAGGATCACATATTCAGTTGGAACCTTCCTGCCATTTTAATTGGAAATATCCTTTCAATAAAAGAATCATCTTATTCTTTAGCTTTAGCTGAATTAGTGGGGCTTTGACAAAAGAGCAAGGCAAATATTCTTGAACTTAAGTATCCCCCAAATTTCTTTATGTTTCAATCTCTAAAGAGAAGTCACTTTTTAAAAGTTGATGACTTTCAAGTGGTCCTGAATCTGAAACCAAAAACATGAGAATGGATGTTGTAGTTCAAGACACAAAATTATACATATTGATAGGGATAGGTCTTTGACATTTGGGCTGTTAATAAACTACTGTCTTTTTTGTGCAATAATAAAAAAATTCTACACATTGAGAATTAAACTTTTCTTATTATTTCTGATAGAGTAATTCAACTTCATAACAGCTATATTAAGAAAATGTCAGTAAGCTATAATTGCTAAAAGGTTTTTATTTATTCAATTTATCTTCTTCACCTCTTCTCTCCTCCCTTCCCCTTCCTCTTGAGAGTTATAGGAAGGAGTTTGATTTCTGCATTCTGCACCTTTGATAAACAATACTGATTTACATATGATTTCTTTTTGGTACCACATACATAAAAATGGAAGAAAAGAGGAAATAGAGGGAGGCCACCTGGAGCATTATGTATTAACTCTTATTTAATCAGATTAAAAAAACAATTAATCAGGCACATTATTTCCCTGTACACTTAATGATTAAGATTTCACATAATTGCATTATATCGCTATGAAAATTTTCTATAGAATGCCCTTTTAAAAATTCCCTTCCTCAGATTTAATTAATATAGAATGGTGAATACATTTTTGCAAAACTTAGCCAATAGCTTATCTTCATTTCTGCCTGGGGCTTCTTGAACTTTAATTATTATTCATTGTATCTTATAAATTTCTGGTATAGCTTTTAAGGAGTAATAATCAGTCTCTAACTTCACTGTCAACAGATTTGGATGAATATAACAGCAGCTACATAGCAAATGGAAAGAACAAAAAAGTAGAGGGGGGAAAGAATTGAAAAGAAGTTGTATATCATTTGATGAAATCCAGAACAAACTTTTTTTTATGTATAGGATGTTCTCCCCAACTTAAGACATGGGCTAAGATGTTTAATTTTCTAATAGGCTGTGAATTAGTTTTTATTGGTACTTGTTAAAAAAAAACATACAGGTTGTTGGAAGGACAAGGAAAAGGGCATATGAGAATTATGAGTGAATCAATCAATATGTTTGAGATAGCACTGATAAGGAATATTTTGGAGCTAACAAACTTGTTTCTATAGCACAGAGGTTCTTCGATTTGTTGGTTTCCCTATATACTTTAAAAAAAATGATCAAATCTCCCTTGCCCTCAAGACCTTTTGTTTATCTGGGTTTATCTACTTATATTTATTGTATTAGTAATTAAATTGATTTCTGACAACCATAAACTTCCAAGATATAAACAGAAATTCAGAAGTAAGTGTAAACTTAACTAAAATAAATGTGATTATTTTAGTAAAAGAAAAATGATTTCTTCACTTTTAAAAAAGAGGGAAAAATAACACCCTGAACTATAAACATTACAGAAATTCTGAAAGGTAATAAATATAGTGAACAAAACAATGGACTAGGAGCTAGGGAAATCTAGATAAAAATGTTAAGACATTTGAGTGAATCCTAAGCAAGTCATTCTTAACTTCTTAGCATCTCAATTTCCTCATCTACAAAATGAGGGAGTAATGTCAACTGCTTCTAAGGTCATTTCTAGGTCAAAATTGATGATCTTAGAAGCCTTTGAAAGTATTTTATAAAATCTGAAGCATCATGCTACCATGAACCATTATGATTATAAGTATCGCAAAATAAGGAATTTGACTTATGAGGTAAAGGGGTTACTCTGCCAGGATCCTAATATTTTCTTACCACCTTCTTACACTTATTCCTTTATTTCTAAAATGAATTGTAATCTCAAGTAAAAACAAAATATAATGATTACTGAACTATAGAATATACCATATTTAAACTAATGATCAAAATGGGTAAATGCCAGAAATAGAAAAGGTCATACCATAAAGACATCAGAAAAGAAGAGGATCAGGTTAAATATGACTAGAGGGAGGGTTTTTGATCAAAGAATAAGGGATATTTAAAAGGTAAAAACCTCATAATTTAGATTATATGAAATTGAAAATTTTTGTACAAACAAAACTCATACAGTTATGATAAGGGAAACTATCAATCAGAGGAAAAACATACTTCTATATCAGATTGCTCTGCTAGGAGCCTAATAGGATATATTGGAAATTAACAAATATATAAGACCATGTATTATTCTACAATCAATAAAAAAAACATAAAAATGCTGTTCCACATCACTAATAATAAGAGTAATATGAATTAAAACAACTCTGGAATTGTAATTTAATCCAGCAATTGCTGAAGATATCAAGACAGAAATTGTCACTGTTGGAGGAACTGTGAAAAGAAAGATTCCTTCTGATACACTGTGGATTTTTGAATTCTCCCATTCATGACTGCAACGTGGAATAATTTTTAAGTAAGTAAAATGTATATAAACTTTGATGCTGCCACTGCTACTACTACTGCCCCAGGATGTCACAGAATGAAAGAAAGGTCCCTAATGCAACACAAATCTTCATAGCAGTATACCATTTTATTATCATTCATCCTTATCCCTACTCTTTCATGACTTGTACATTCTGACTTCAATATCTACTAATATTCTCCTATATTTGCTTATTCTAATATTATAACACTTTTTACAACTCCTGTATTGCTATACTTTCCCTTTCTATATTTCTTTGATTTTATTTCATTTTGTGGTCTGTGAATCAAAATTTTTCTCTGTCTTTCTTTCTCCCTCTCTTTTTCCCTCTTTCCCTCTCTCCTTCTCTCTCTCTCTCTCTCTCTCTCTCTCTCTCTCTCTCTCTCTCTCTCTTACACACACACACACATGCACACACACACACACACACACACACACACACACACACAGAGTCCCAAAAGTCTTGATGCACTTAAAACAATGAAAGTAGGTACACAATATTTCTGTCCCAAGGCAATATCACAATTATTGCTTTCTTTCTATTTCTTAAACTTGAAAAGCAGAGGAGATTGTCCTGAACATGAAGTCAAAAAGACTATTCAAACTTGACCTTTGGAACTAATTAGCTTTGAGAAGTAGGGGATCATAATTTGATTGTGACTCTTGTCTTTTAGGTAATATTTTATTTCCCCCCAATAATAGGTTAAAAAACAATGATACCTTTCTTTTCAAAAATTCTGAATTCCAAATTTTCTTCCTCCCTCCTATCTCTATGAATGGGATAAGTGAAGATTTCTCAGAAGACTATAGAGTGAAGTAAATGAGACTTTAGGTCTAAGCTTCAGAAAGGCATGTGATCCCCAGGAAATAGAAAGTATTGTTGTCCATTGGTCAATAGCCACTTCCTTGTTCCTGAATAATTTAGTCCATCCAATGAATTTAAATATCAGCAGAATAAGTGGGGTACCCAGGATTCTTGGCTATGTAACCTAGCTTTTGTACTGGGGACACACACCATGTTGAACTGTGCATTGAAAGAATGAATTGAAAGAATGGAATAAATGCTCTCCATTTGTGTCTGGAAATGTCTCTGAGTAGTCAATTTGGGTAAGGGAGGGAGATCTAGTACCCTGTCCTACACACTCCTTTTATTGAAAATACAATCAATTTTATATAGCTTATACATGTGTAATCATATAAAACTCATTTCTATATTAGTCATATTATGAAAGATAAAAGACAAAAAAACTCCAAGAGAAATAAAGATTTTTTAAAAAAGTATGATATCTGCATTCAAATGTCTCCTGTTCTTTGTCTGTGGATGACATTTTTCATGGTAAACATTCTGGAATTGCCTTAGATCCTTTTATTTCTGAGAATAATTAAATCATTCACAGTTGATCATCTTATAATATTGGTGTTACTGTATACAATGTTCTCCTGTTTTTGTTTATTTAATTTTGCATAAGTTCATATAATATTTTCCAGGTTTTCCGAGAGCATCCTGCTAATTATTTCATAGTAAAATGTATTCTATTAAAATTATAAACTGCAATATTTTTCAGCCATTCCCTGATAAATGGCTACTTCTCCAACTCTCAATTATTTGCCACTACCAAAAGAGCTGCTATAAATATTTTTATAACATAGATCTTTTTCCTTTTTTTGTTTTGTTTTTTTCTTTTGAGGGTATAAACTTAGTATTGATATTTTTACTTTTAAACTTTGAAGGTATTGTTCCAAATTGTTCTCCAGAATGGTTGACTCACAACTTCATTGATATTGCATTTTACCACGTCCACTCCAAAATTTGTCATTTTCTTTTTTTGTCATATCAGCCAATCTGATGAGAGTGAAGTGGTATCTCAGAGATGTTTTAATTTGCATTTTTCTAATCAGTAATGATATACAGCATATTTTCATATACAGAGAGAGAGAGAGAGAGAGAGAGAGAGAGAGAGAGAGAGAGAGAAAGAGAGATGAGTTTGGATTTTTTCATTTGAAAACTGCCTTTTCATATTCTTTGGCCATTTATCATTGGGGGAATGACTAAAAAAAACCAATCTGTCTCAGTTTTCTATATTTTGGGAAATGAGGACTTTATCATAGAAACTTACTATAATTTTTTGCATAGTTATGATTACTTTGTATTTCCCTTCTTTCTAGTTCCCTGCCCCCTATTTATCCTTCTTTCTCTCTCCCTCTCTCGCTTTCTCTCTCTCTCTCTCAGCTGGTATAGCCAGCACTGCACTTCATTCCACTCCACTCTCAAATTGGCATGCCAGACCCTTCCTGTTTTCCTTCTAAGTTGTCTTGGGCTGGAAAATTGTTTTACCTGGTCCTTTTCTGAGTTCTGCTTTCAGAATTTATTTTGAGGCATTATTTAAAGTTGTTTGGGGGGACATTGGAGAACTTAGACTAGTTGCTGCTTGTTCCCTGCTATCTTGGCTCTGCACACCATCTGGGTGTAGCCCTTCCTAATATCGCTTATTATTTTGTTGGTGTTTATGACTGAGACAGATGGTGGCACAGTAGATTGAACTCTGTACTTGAAATCAAGAAGATTCAAAGCTGAGATACTAACTAGTTATATGTTATGATAGAAGTTTCTTAGCTGTTGTTTTTCCTCAATTGAAATTTCTTAAAGTTGTTGTGAGGATCAAATGAGATAATATTTATGAAAGTACTTCCATAGTTCATGGCACATAGTAGATACTATGTAAATGTTAATGCTTTACCTCTATTATTCATTTGTTAAAATAATTATATACCTATTTTGCCAGTGTCTCCACAGAACACTATTTGATATATATTTTTGCATGTAGAAAAAAGCTTATTCCTTTTTCATGAGAAAGGGTGCACAGTCTCTGACATACAAAGTGTGGTTTTAGAGAAGACACACCTATTTGATAATTCTTAGTATTATTTTCTAGATTATTATATATAGAAATATAGAATATAGAATAATATAGAAAAAGTTCATCATTAAATTTGTACATACTGGACAATCATTTTTCTGTGTCCATCTTACATTACCCACAGTGTTATGCCTGTTATGAGAGAGAATCTGCAAATTTAGAGACTTCAAGTTTAAACTTGTTAAATTATATGCCAACATACTATGAACTCCATGATTCAATTTTCCTGTTTCAAGAAGTCTTTATTGAGCCGAATTTAGAATCATGCAATGTCAGAGCAAAATGCGAAGAGAATTTAGCCTTCCTGTTTCATTTTACAGGTAAGAAAAATAAGACCTTGAATGGTGAATTAATTTGATAAGCATATAGTTGGTAGACAGACTACATTCCATTTCAGAGCTTCTAGTCATGTTTGGTTTCCTGTACCTAATTTTCTATCCCTATAATACAATTCTATTCATTATATATCTTAAGTCCCAGTATGTTCAAGGCATTTTGCTGGGAGTGACTGATAAAGAAAAAAAAAATTTTAAAGTCGACTGTCCTCAAATACTTTACATTCCACTGAGAGATTCAGAGCACAAACAAATAAATGCAAATTATAAATTAATACAAAGTGATTTCAAAGTTAATTTAATAAATGCAGAAAATAATATGTCTCAATTGTGCTCTCTGACACTAGGGATTCCAAGTGGTAGAAGCAAAGATCTTAATTTGCAAAATCAAAATGTGGGAGATTGAAGGTCCTTAAGACATTAAAGCTAATGGGCTATTTTGACTCAAAAGCTCGTTGGGTGCCCGACTGAGAGAATTTTTGTAGTATTTGTGAAATCTGCGAAATACATAACAATAAAATTAACCTGATAATTATTAAACACTTCCCATCAGGCAGGTATGAGAGAGTCAGTTAGTTACTGCTCACAGAAGTTGATGAAGTTCAGCAAAACAGATGAAAACACTTTCCTAAATGATGTGAAGGGTCATAAAGGCAAAGAGAGAAGTATCATTGACACATGGGACTTTGGAGATGGAAGGGATCTTCAGGGTCATTCACTTAGCTCCCCACATTTTATAAAGAAACTAAGGCCTAAAGGAGTAAGGTGATTTTTTTCCTACTACTGTTATACAAATTATAATATGGAGACTCAACCTATGTACTCAGGCTCTCTGATTCTAAATCTAATACTTTTAGATAAGCTCCCTCTAATCATACTTCAGAGAGGAGAAGGGATATACAAATTTCCAGAAACCACTGGAAGAAAGTTTTCCTATTATTAGTTCTGTTTCTTTTAATAATAACTTTAATAAACACTAGTTGTGCAACTATGAGGTAGCCATGTAAATGGAGAAATAGGTTAGTTTATCAAATCCTCTCTGGGAATAGGGATAATACACAGTTCCCAAAGGCTGATCAGTCAATAGTAGCCTCAGACTCATGAATCAATGAGGAGGAGAATAGAACCTCTCTCATATGCAGAATGAATAAAACTGATGAACTCATTTGCTATGTAATCTTGGGCAAGTAATTTAACCTTAATTTGCTTCAGGTTCCTCATTTGTAAAATGGTACTAATGTCTACCTAGTGATTTTATGACAATCAAATGAGGTAATATTTGTAAAACACAGGACAGAATCTGGTACATAGTAGGTGCTACAAAAATGTTAATATATCATCATCATCATCATCATCACTAATAATTTTGGTTAATTCTTAGTAACATAGTGAGCCATTGAATATTTTCAGTAATACAGATTTTGCCTACTTTTTAAAACTTGTATAAATCAAATTCAAAGGATCACTGGTGAAAAAAAAAGAAATAAAATTATCCAGAGATCTCCAGTATATATCTTCTATTTCAAGGAGAAGGCACAATTGGGCCAAGTTGTTCTTCCTGCCATTTAACACTTGAATTAGTCTTATGTAATTAACTAATATCCTGTAAATAATCAATATTTTGATCTAGGCAGGCATTTTATATGACCTGAATTTTAGGACAGATTAAAGCAAAAATAGCAAGGCTTGATATCATTAATTATTATATTGACAAATGATTATTATAGGTCAATACCTTAGATATGATTATTTTGCCTATTTTAATCAAAATAAATTAGACATAATCTTTAATGACATGTTTGGCAGCAGATTTTTTAAAAATAGGAGTCTATTATTGCTTTTCAAATCATTCGTAAAATTCACAAAACCAAGTACCAGAAAGTCAGCCCTGTTTAGGCTGACAAGCAACAAGAAATAGCAGTGCTAATCACTTTGCTTCAGTACCTCATGCTGTAGTAGCCAATTGTATTACTTATGAAATAGTAAAAGTATTATTCAAAGATGTTGTTCCAATAGTTCTAGGAATATTTCATATAATCCTTTAATAAGTTCATGTTTGTATTATGCTTCAAGATTTATAAAATCCTTCCTGTCTCCTATCTGAATAAACAAGAGTGGGAGGTCTCAGTGAAAACATAATAATTATCACCATTTGTAAGTGAAGAAAGTAACAAAGCTAAGATTCTAACCCAGATACTCTTTAATGCATTAAAAAAAATCTTTTCTCATCAAAAAAAGATTTAAAAAATTTAATTAATAAAAGTTCCCTTGGAGACTCCAAAATTTTAAGATTTATCAAAGAAATAATGCTGGATAATAAGAGAAAAACAAAACAAAACAAAATATATTTTTGAATAAAGTTAATGTATTCTACTGGGGGAAAAAAAGGTAATTTTTAAGATGTAAACTGTGTGAAAGAAATACCTTTATCTTTTCAACAACACTAGTATTCAAATCCTTTTATGTTCATGAGATTTACTAATAGGAGCTCATTTGCCAAATAATATTAAAAATCTTATGAATGGGACCGCAGAAGAAAAAAGATCGGCTTATTGAAAACAACAGACTGTTACAGATACTTTCCTACCATTAACATCACAAAATATTGTTAAATTTTAGGGTTAGAAGAAACTTAGAAATCATTGGTCCAATCCTCTTGTTTTTTAAGTTGAAAAGCAAAACCAGAGACTTAATTGATTAACTCAAATTAATAGCTGATTAGCATCAGAAGTTTAAAAGACTACTATTCAATTCATGGTTCTTATTCCCTTCTTACCTCTACCATGTCACATCATAGCTTTTATGTTCCCCAATGAAATGCATCACAATTCAGAATTGAAGTCCTATTTATGAATCACTTTTTAAAATTGTCTTGTTATAACCTAGAACATGTGTAATTCTTGATGTCTTCAAAATAGAAATGAGGAAACATTGCATAGTAATACTATACTTGTAGAACAAGAACCAATAACTATCTATGAATTAAAAATCTAAGTTCTGCTTTATCATAATTAAATGTTTCCTATAAACAGATAATTTAGTTTAATATTTTAGATTTTTTTCTATTAATTTTAGGAATGAAGAACTGTACACATTTACCTCTTGTAGTATTTATACAGGATTTTAAAATTTACAAATTTTACATGTTATCTCATTTGAATCTCAGAACCATACAGTGAAGACTATTACTATCTCCATTTTAAAGATTTGTATATACTAAGCCTAAAAAAAGGGTTAAATGACTTGTATAAAATCATGCAGCAAACAAGCATGTCAGATAAAATTTGAACTCAGAATTGAATTAAAACACAGTATTCTTCTATACATTAGGACATCTAGCTGTCCCCCATAGCAAGAAGAAAACCACTTCATTTCTGACTAGGTAGGATTGCATTGTTGCTTGTTGTTTGTTTTTGGCGGTAATCACTATTTTTCTGGAAGAATAGCAGGGCAGTGTCTTAACTAAGAATGTTTTATTTTGGAGGTGTAGGGAAAATGGATTCTGAGCTTCAAATAAGCATTTCTAGATTGCGAAGTTCAGAGGTAGAATAATCATCATTAGCTTTCTGAACCTTAAATGCTTTCTTATTGGCCACAAAATACAAATTACTAAGTTTAGCATTCAAGGCTCTTAGGTTCTGACATTTCCTATAGGTTTATTTACTCAGTTTTTTTTTTTTTTTGTCCTTTTTTTTTTTAATCTCTAATGCTTTTCTCCTTTTTATCTGTTTAGTTAAGTCTTTTCATTCCTTTAAATCCCGGTTCCATTTGAAATTCTAAGTTTATGAAGCTTTCTTAGACAACATGGGAGAAACCTTATGCTATAAATCATTTATCTGATATTTTTAATATGCTACATTTTATTGCTCTGTATGATTTATTATTGTTGTTTTTTATTTTGAATAACTAGTATTTATATAGACTTTGTTTTATAAAATTAACTTAAAATATCCTCTCATTTTATCTTTACAAATATTCTGGGATATCATTATCTCCTGCCATTATTACTCCCATTTTACAGATAAGAAAAATGAAACAGATTGAGAGTTTAAGTGATTTGCCTAGGGTTATAAAGCTAGTAGGTGTCTGAGACTGTATTTGAACTCAAGTCTTCTGGACCCCAGTTCCAGAACTCTATCCATAGAGTATGCCTAACATGCCTTCTATTTAATTAAGTAATTATAAATTATTTGAATGCAGGAACCATGATTTATACTTCTTCCCCTTCACTTCACTTCCTCTCCCTCTTGCAGCTCACATAGGATAACAGTTTAATAAAAATTAATTAACTGAATGAAAGTTATATTGTTAGTCATTGTGGTTATGATGAAGATGAAGATGACAACAGTAAAGTAGAAGGACTTGACAAAAATGATCTAAAAATCTACCACATTTTTTGATACTGATGATGGAAAAAGCTTATTCTTCTTTTTTTTTTTTTTTTTTTTTTAGCCACTGAATAGACAATCCAAATGCTTGAAGTTCACTGGAACTATAATTCATTTTTGATAGCCTATATATATTGGCTCAATAGGAGTCTTTACTGAAGTATATCCATGAAACAATTTCCATATTGATGAATTTTTTGATTCAGTGTCAGAGAAGCAAAATAACTGTGAGGCACTAGGATAACAGTCTAAAAAGGCATCTTATTCAAGTTAAACAAAGTTAATCCTCTACACACCCTTAATGGGGGTATTTAAGAAGTCCTACAGGATATATATCAGTAGATTCTAAGACATTTGAGAGGATATGTTTACTAATGAATAAATATTCCAGTCAGAAGTCTTAATTCATTCATTAAAATTCATTCCAAGCTCACATCTCAATCTCCCTCTATCCACCCTTTCTATCAGCATTCATCTCCTCTAATAATTTTCTTTCTGATGTAAGTGCAATTTGGTTAACAGACTGAGATTCAGAGTCTAAGAAATTTCTCAATGAATTCATAGCCACACTTAATTAATATTTACTTAATGCCATAATGATTGTTTTGTAAAAAAATAGAGAACTTTGTCCAAAAAAGATAGTTCAATCCAACAATCAAAATATGCTTATAATATGCAATATGCTATGGTGGATGCTGATGATTCAAAGACAGATAAAACATAGAACCTGCTCTCAAGGATCAATAATTTAATAATTATTGTCCTTAAAAAAACATATATAATCTTTTTAAATCATAACTTTTTATTTACAAGATATATGTATGAGTAATTTTTCAGCATTGACAATTGCAAAACCCTTTGTTCCAATTTTTCCTCTCCTTCTCCCTCCCCCCTCCCCTAGATGGTAGGTAGACCAATATATGTTAAATACAATATATGTGTACATATCTATACAGTTATTTTGCTGTACAAGAAGAACTAGACTTTGAAATAAAGTATAATTAACCTATGAAGGAAATCAAAAAATGCAAGCAGACAAAAATAGAGGGATTGGGAATTCTATGTAGTGGTTCACACTCAATTCCCAGAGTTCTTTAGCTGGGTGCAGCTGGTTCTATTCATTATTGAACAAATGGAACTGGTTTGGTTCATCTCATTGTTGAAGAGACCCATGTCCATCAGAACTGATCATCATGTAATATTGTTGTTGAATTATACAATGGTCTCCTGGTCCTGCTCATTTCACTCAGCATCAGTTCATGTAAGTCTCTCCCGGCCTCTCTGAAATCATCCTGCTAGTCATTTTTTACCAAACAATAATATTCCATAACATTCATATGCCACAATTTATTCAGCCATTCTCTAATTGATGGGGATACATTCAGTTTCAAGTTTCTGGCCACTACAAAGAGGGCTGCCACAAACATTTTTGCACATACAGGTCCCTTTCCCTTCTTTAAGATCTCTTTGGGGTATAAGCCCAGTAGAAACACTGCTGGATCAAAGGGTATGCACAGTTTGATAACTTTTTGAGCATAGTTTCAAATCGCTCTCCAGAATGGCATGGCTAGATATATTCACAAGAACACATATAATCTTAATATAATCTCAATAAAGAGTAAAAGAGCCTACTGAATTTCAAAAAGGAGGACACAGAGAAGTAGATAAAAAAAAAGAAAGGAAGAGGAAAAAGATGAAGAGACGATGAAGAAAAGAAAGAACAGAAAAATATCAAAGAGATCAGTGGAAGACACATAACATTTGTTTTGGACATCTTTGGCTTTATTTTCTAAGAAAACTATCCAAATACTGAATGACAAAGCAAAATTTTAGGCAAGTTAAAAAATAATCACTCATTCAGACCCACACACATATTAAAACAAACAAACAAAAAGTCCTGCTGTTCTTTAGTACTTCTCCTTGGTTTCATTATTTTAATAATGAGCAGGTAAAATTACCTGAACAGATTTAATAACAATGCAATTTAAAGAAGACATTTGTAAATGATTTTATACAAAAAAGGTAAACTTTATTGGTTCCAAAATACATAAAGAAAAAGTGCATGTCATTTAGTTTCCTCTCATTCAGATTTATAGTATAGTGAATTTTTTAAACAATATTTCCCAGAGGCCTTACAAAAGCAATTATCTTAAGTGGGAAAACATATTAAATCGGGGTATGTGTGTGTTTGTTTGTGTGTGTGTGTGTGTGTGTGTGTGTGTGTGTTTAAGCTGGACTTATAATTGGACAAATAATCTTATTTGTGGGGGAAATGGGAATTTCTTTTATTATTTGCAATTGATTTTCAAAACATTTTAGATAACTCAAAAGTTAGAAAAATAAACATTCAGGAACAACTTATTTAAAAGATCAACCTGTAGGGTTTTTTTTTTTAAGTATAGTATGATTTTATTTATATTTTATCCCTTTCACTAATCTTAAAATATTTAGCTTGATTTAATGCTTTTACTTGGATACACTAAACATTCCTTGAGATTTAAATGTCAAAGCCTAGATATGTTCCAGCCCAGATGGAAATAGTTTTTATTTTGTCTTAGTAAAAGGAAAACAACCTTATGTGCCATAAGGAGGAGTGGGACTGCCTCTGAGTCTTTAAAAATGACTAATTTACTTTTTTTCTTTCACTGAATACTATCCCCTAGGGTATTTTGCTATTAATAAAAGGAACAATACATTTCTTTATGAAAGTCTGTGGTTTTCTTTGTACTTTAAAGACAGATACAATGACACCCTATTCAGAAGCTTAGATTGGCAAGTGATCTAAGGATAAGTCAATTAAAAAATCACTGTTCCTTTTTCAAAGTCCAAGAAGGTGCAAATTGCATAGAAGGATTGTGAGGGTACTGTGGCAAACTACAAACTTACTTTCCTATAGGTGTGAAATTTTTGGTATTATTAATCAGAATCTTCTGTCTACTGATCTAATCCAACAGGCATTTATTTATTAAGCAGTTCCTAGCTTTAAGATTTTGTGATTGGCCCCGGGAACACATAGGAATACTTATTTTTGAAGTAGGGAAAGGAAGGAAACATAATAAGGAAACCAATAATGACACATTTGATAATTTGAAGAATAAAGAGAAAGCAGTAATATTTTAAAAAATCGGGAAAAGCTTCCTAAAGAAGTGACAAATGATTCAAGCCCTGAATAAAGCTACGGAATATAAGAGGTGGAGGGAAGGATGGAATTTAAACTTATGCTAGGCAAAGAGTGAATAGCATTGGGGGAAAATGGGGTAATTTGGTCAGATCATATATTTGC
Source organism: Antechinus flavipes (assembly GCF_016432865.1). Classification (NCBI taxonomy): domain Eukaryota; kingdom Metazoa; phylum Chordata; class Mammalia; order Dasyuromorphia; family Dasyuridae; genus Antechinus; species Antechinus flavipes. Next base: position 94,462,062 of record NC_067402.1, read on the forward strand.
ATATGTTGTTGTCATGGCAAATTAACACTGCTTCTCAGAAAGAAATCGAATAGCTAAGGAATTGAAGGGATTAAAGGAGGGACATTGAAGAAAACCAAAGGGAGGCAGTGGAATGTTGTAGAAAAGGGAGAAGATTTCATGTTAATAGCAACTAATCATCTGACAGATTTCCCAAATAATCAGGTTGGTATTAATCTAAACTGGAGTTCAACAGGGAGAATAGGACTTTCTATAAGAAATAGGAGATTATACTTTGATGTAAAAATAGGCTGGATGAAAAGAGAGGGAAGCTATTACTAGAAAAGAAAAGAGAAGGCAAAAGAAGGTAGTGCTGGTTAACAGAAAGAAGCCTGAATGGAGATATCAAACTCAAGGATCTCAGGAACAATAATATTCTTAGCTATAGGAAAATTTAGTATATATATATATATGCCTACAATTCCTATTGTTATTGCTCTTTAAAGTTTGAGAAGCCCTCTTTAAACATTATAGTGAATCACTTCTTACAAAAGGGTTGAGTTCTAAAGTCAGTATCTAGAGAAATATTTTTAAAAATTATCCTTGGAAGTGCTTAAATTGCCCCAAAAGATAGTATATATTTAAAAAACAGTAGCATTTTGGTGCCTTTTCACTGGTGGTTCCCCATGCCTGGAATGTTCTCTCTCCTTAGATCACTCTCTCATCCCTGTTTTTCTCATCTTGCTTCAATTATTCAGTTCAAATCCCTTTTTAATCAAGAAGCATTTCATGATCTTCCCCAATACCAATTCCTTCCTTCATCATCATCATCATCATTATCATCAATCTCCAATTCCATTTATTATTTAAATACACATATACTTCTACCTACACACATACATTTATGTACACATATAATCTATATATACATAACCATATACACATATTGACATATATATAACAAGAAAAATGATGATTGGAGAAAATACTCCTAAAATGGTTTCAGTATATTAAAGGACACAAAGACCACTAGGGAATTTCTTTGTGTGTGTGTGTGTGTGTGTGTGTGTGTGTGTGTGTACCACTTTTACCATGAGGTAGCGTTGACAGAGAAGAATTCTAAATAACTTAGCAAGGGAATTCTAGTTGGCCAGTAATGTTGGATCTCTCAATAGGTGTGCCAGTCTAACCAAAATGAATAGAATGGGTGTTTTGAAGAAGAGATTCTAAAAATTGCATAGCAACAGGAGGTATTCACAAGTATGAAAACCATATGGAATTAAGACTGAGATAACAGCTGATTCATTTCTCACTGCTGACACTCCAGGATTTGTGTTCATTGTGTAGAGAGATTCAAAGAACTGTTAATTCTATTTAAATTTTTAGGTTTTTTTTTTCCTCTCTCATAAGTAAAATGCATATATGTTACAACTTCATTGGATCTCATGTCATCCTCAAAATGATGATCTGAAATGTACCCATGATTCCCATTTTATGGATGAGGAATAAGTTACTATCTAATGGACTGTGTGTATTTACACTCAAGGAGAAATAGGTGTCTTCTAAAGCACTAAGGGCTATTAAAATGCTTTAATATGCTCTGCATGTAAAGTCCTTTAAATTTATTGTGTTTCATTGCATTCCTATTACACTGAAGTTCTATCAGGCTGTTTATCTATATGACATGAATTGAATAGCATTTCATTTATCAGAAGAAAGAAATTGCTTTTTTCCTCCAATGTTTTATCATGTTCAACAATTAATGCAGATCCATTCTTTTTAAATGAGATCATCTATACAATTCTTCCTGTTGTCCTAAAATGGAATAGTTCTTTAATTCAACTTAAACAACTAAAGTCAATCTTTGCTAAATAGTTAATATATTTGCATTCAATTCCAGAAAATATAGTGGCACTAATTTCTTTGTTTGCCTTTTTTTTTTAATGGTCTACCTTTTGAATGTCAACAAATATTATGAAATAAATCAATTTTCCTACTAATTAGAATTTTTTATTATGAAATACCAGTGATGTAAAAATTTGAATCCATTATCATTTCCTCATGGACCTTGATGACTTTATCAAAGTAGAACATCTAATTAAAACTGAGAAATTATTACCTTGGCAATAGAAGTACAAACAGAACCTTGGCAATAGAAGCGCAAACAGAATCATGATTTATATATTTGTTCAATGTTCTTTACTACTGTATACTTCTTAGTCAGTTTAATTATTATATAAACACTTATTTACATGTGTTTTCAGAATGAAATTCTGTACAATATGCATTTTAAAAATTAAATGTGTTAAATAATAACATTAGTACCATAATATTATAATTTCTTATTAGCAAATGATAGGAATATATTGTATGTAAAAAATTCATATAGTGAAAGACCACTATTGTGAAATCTATCCAGGCCACAAAGATTGAGTGAATTAAATTTGGCATCATTGACCGAATTTGTCCTACCACTAAAGTTACTGAAATGGAAAATGAACCAGACACTAAAATTTTACAACATACAATATATGTATAACTGAGGAGGAAAATCTTTTTGAATTGACTGCTAATATAATATGTAGATAAGCTAGCTAGTATCGGAACAAATAGCTTTACGTTTTTAGCTCCTTGCCTGTCTGGTTATAACTTATTTTGGCCGAAATAATGTCACATGCAAGGTTGGATTTTTTTGGTGTACTTTGTGCAAAGTCAGACACGTATAGATTGTTCTGCCCAAAATTATTTACTATCTATTTTATTCTCTTACTGCTAACCCAGTTCCAAATAGTGTCATGACATATATAGACATGCTGAGCAAATCCTACCCATATAATCAGAATACATACATATGTCCAGCATATAATTTAAAATATGATATAATAAAAATATGCTACATTCTGGGAAACGATTTTATTCATTTTTATAGGGGAAAACATTTTTTAAGAGTACATGGATGAACACAATCATATAGACATGCTTTCATGTACATATTGTATATTTTAGGTGAAATCTAGATATTTTCTGTGAATTTACTGAAATTTTAGTGAGTATTCTCACATTAATAATAATAGAAACAACATATTTGGAACCTAACACTTCAGAGTAGCTAATGTTCTATGTGAGGAAGTAGGAAGGAAGGAAGAAGTTAGGAATCAAGAAAATGAAATTAGAAAATATGTCTAGAAATCACAGAATGTATGCAGAGAAAATACATAAGCAGCAACCCAGTTAGAAGATACTCAGCAATTAGTTTTCACATTATGTCAAAAAGGAGGAAGATCTCAAAAGAATGGATTAAGAATCAATTAATATTAAGTGCCCCCAAAAGGTTATCAAGAAGCATCATTAATTAATAATCCATATGCTTATTCTTTAACATCTACAAATCTTTGAGAATGCTGGACATGTACAACACTTTTTATAAAAATAGAAGGATAGAACTGATAGCTTTTATTACATTTTTCTAAAGCATTTGAAATCTTCATACACAATTATTTAAAGAGCTATAGGAAAAACAACTTTTGTGTATGTTATTCACTAATTATATTTTTAAAAAACCTAAAAATCTCTTTTCCAATAAGTTGCTTCACAAGAATTTTATAAGATCATACGAAACTGTGTGATATAAATAAAGAGAGAGTGTTGTGTAGAAAGAACAATTTAGATATATAATATGGGTCCAGAAATGACAAGGAAATAAGACTAGAGCACAACACTATTCGGTACTTTTGATGGTACTACATCTCTCTTTCATATAAAAATCTATTTTTAAATAATTACTATTCTTCTAGTGATTGAGAGAATGAATAAATGAATGAAAAGGTATTTATTAAGTATTTCCTATGTACTAGGCTTTGTGCCAAATACTGCGGTTGTAAATATGTGAGACAAACACTCCTGTATTCAAGGTGTTACATTTCATGAGATATCCCAGAGGCATGATGGTGGCTAGGGATTTGGGGCTGAGAAGTCATGGTAGAGGAAGCCATAGTGCTCTCAGTAATGCTATATAGCTGAAAAAAAGAGAACAAGATAATCTCTCTAAGATTAAAACTGCAATTGGACAATGGGCAGATATATGGTGAGTATAGGTAGGCTGAAGCACAATTTTATGCTCACATAGCATTAAAGATATCAGCCATAACATGAATGAAAAAGGATGGTCACTTAGCCAAAGTGATGTATAACAAATTCACAGTCTGAGTCTTCAAGTTGTATCTATGAAATATCTAAGACATAAAAAAACCCTAAGCATCTCTATTATGTTGAGTAGCTACTCTGGAGAAGATTTATAGAAGAACATGGATAAGAACCTAGAGGATGAGAAATAACTAGTAAGTGAAGTTGCAAGATTGCAAAGAGTACCAAGCTGACATCATAGACCCATCAGAACACTTCTAAATATTATATTTAGTGAGTAAAGATGTACTTCTAAATGAAACAAAAATTGTTAGTATTTCGTTAAGAAAAATAAACATATAAAAATGACATGAACTTTAAAAAGGTTAAAATATGAAATTAAAGCAAAACAAATGGTCTCAGAGGCTATGAAACTTCCAATAGATATTTTAAGACCTGACTAAAAAACCAGGCAAGAATATCATCTTAGTTTTTATCAATAGCTAGACAAATTTTTTTTTATGGATCAAAATGTTATAGGTAAGAATATCTTATTTTTTAGATATTTATTTTGTATTTGTAAATATTTTTGGTAGATATTTGTAGAAAACAAAAAGGAGACAAGTCATTACTATTTAATACAAACGTTTCAACATTCCACTGAGTCATGTATACTAGCCATACCAAAATAGATATGTTGTATGCGAGTTATTGGGACATAGTGAGAGTGTGTGTGTATCTGTGTGTGTGTGAAAGAGAGAGAGAGAGATTCAGAGACAGAGATATGGAGACAGAGGAAGAGAGGCAAAGAAACACACAGAGACAAAGACACAGCGAGAAAGAAAGACACAGACACAGAGAGACAGAGAACAACACAGATGCATGAGAGAGAGAAAGAGAGAGAGAGTAAGAGAGAAAGAGAGAGAGAGTAAGAGAAAGAGAGAGAGAGAGAGAGAGAGAGAGAGAGAGAGAGAGAGAGAGAGAGAGAGAGAGAGGGAGGGAGGGAGAGAGGGAGAGAAAAGACAGAAGAGAGACACAGAGACACACACACACAGAATCTATAAGAATGTATGTGGGTTTTCTTTCATTTTCTTGAAGATCTTGTCCAGATGTCAATAGGCTGTGGCTGGAAAAGAGATGATAATGAAAGTGGGAGGAATAAGGTCTTTGAAGGGTAATCACTGTTTACTGGTATCAAGAGGAAAAGAATTGTAGGAGGTGAGATAAAGCTTTATCTCTCCTATAAAAACTAAAATTTTCTGGTAAAACAAACAAACAATCAAAAGCCCTTGATAATTGGTCAAACCTGGCAGATTTTGATAGGAATCTAGATTACAACAAAACATATTATAAACTCTATCCATGTGTGGATAAATATTGGGATCAAATGATTTTCCTTCATTTGGTTGCATATTTTATGGAATAAGTCATAGTTCTACCATTGCATTCACTAAACCACTATTCTTATTTAATAACAGCTTAATAGATTTTGCAACATCACATATTTTATTTCACTGCATAAAAAGGAAATTAGCATATTTAAGCAACTCAAATTATAAGCAAAAATAATCACTTACCTGTCTATAATGGCACACATGTCAATACTGACATTAGCAAAGCTGCCCGGCTTTCTTTGTTCTATTTCATGTAAATTGACTAGCTGATCATCCACTTGAATGAGCTGCATACACCCTTGGAAGGAAGGTTGTAGTACAGAATGATCTGAAGTATTCATCTGTGTAAGAAAACCTGTGAAATAGAAAAAAGAAACACTGAGTTCTACTTGTGACAGGCTTTAAAAAGCAACCATTAGCTGTCCTAATTATAACCACAGTCCCCAAATAACATCTTTCCTTCAAATGATATAATCTCAGGATTGGTGTGGACATCAGAGACATTTAAGTTGAATCACTCATATTCCAGGTGAGGAGATTCAAGATCAGGGAAAACTTTGCTCAAGATTACGAACCAATTGGATGCCAAATGCGTATTGCAGCAGTTTCATTATGCAAGTCCAAGTCTCTTTCATAAGATAAGGCAATGTGAGATAGTAGAGAGAGTAATAGCTCTGAAGTCAGAGGGCCTGAGTTCAAATATCATAGTTAATGTGTATTACTTAGGTGACCTCTTTTTAATGGATTAGATTATGTGGTATCCAAGCCCTGCTCTGGAACTATGATTCTATGAATTAAAAAAAAAATTACACCTGAATGGTTAATATAGATGACAATTCCCCTTTTACAAACTGAAATCCTTAGGAAGCTGCATTGTGGTAATCAATGTAAGCAACCTGACCCTTTTAATATCTTAAGAGTGGTAAAGAAAATGTATCCCACCATTTTCACTTTTTCTTTTCAGATTGACATCTTTTCCTATTTTCCTGGCTACCTATTTCCTTATACTACCCTCCTTCTCTAAAACCCATCTGAACCTGTCTTTTTAAAGTGTGAGGCAGAGAGGTAAACTAGGATTTTGACCTTAACTTTCTATCACCATCACAATTTAGCTCTCTGTGCCCTTTTCACTAAAAACTCTGCTCTCTGCAGACAACTATCTAAAATGGTCAACTAATCCAATTATATATTATTTTACACAGATAAGATACTTTTATTTTAATAGCAGTCTTGTGCCTTACTGAGTCTGGTCTAAAGTAAGACTTATTTTTTCATGACCCTTTTTAGATATAACTTTCATATAATATGCACATATATAGTTAGGGTTTAAAATGCTAATGGATGAATCTAAAATGAAAAGTTAATGCTGTAGCTCTTCTCAGATATGTAAAGTCTGGAAGACAAACTGTAATATTAGATGTTTCAAGTTTTATTGTTCAATATGTTTAACAGAACAGAATAATAATCATATATCTTTTTTTAGGAAAGACTATGTATTAATATTTTTATGGATAAGAAGTTTATGTTAAGAATATGCATAACCCATTATAATGTTACAATAAAATACAAGTTTTTGTTATACAAAATTTATATATATATAGTTATACAAAATTTATAAACCTTAAATATTCCAGTTTTTTTCTTTTCCATGAAAGGATCTAAAATTTTGATCTTATATTTCCTTCAATGAATAAATTAAAAATCATTAATTTAATACATCCACTGAGTACAAAGCATTGTGTCAGGACCAGAGAATGCAAATAGAAAAGCCAGACCAACCCTCCTCTAAAGGATTTCACTTTGCAAGTGAGATTAACAATATTTATATTAGAGTTCAGCCTCAAGATGGAAAGAAGGATCCACAGTAGTTAACTGAAGGGAGGATTTAACAATGCCCAGAGGGGATTAGGGTACATTGCTTGCACAACTAGAAAGTGTAGAAGAAGTCAAATAATAAGACCCAGCAGATCTTGAACTTGTATTTTATTGTAACATTATAATAAAAATATTTCAATAGACTAGAGATTCAAATTATTACATAAAAAACCAGATAAACTGTGATAATGAAAATTTACAATTTATAATAACAGTTTTTGAGGGGTGTAACCAGTGTGTCTGAATTATTAAAAAAAACGCACCAGCATTATTCCTTTTCTCTATTAAGAAGTTAATAAAGAAAAACTTAATTAAGGATTGCATAAAAGATGTTATTTATTCAAAGAGCATGCAATTATTAAACATCTTTGTGCCACGAATTGATAAGATCCTTTGCTAGTCATGTTAATTTTATATAAAACTTAATTTTTAAATTTTAAATAGCATTATGTAAAATATTTTGTAGCAATTGTATATATATTTGCTTTAAAAAAAAAAAGTATTTTGAGTCTTGATCTTCTCTAGTGCCCTCTGCTGGCTAAAATAAAACAACAATTTTTTTCATCCAAGAAACCTCTCTATAGAATTATCTCAATCTAAGAATGCTGATTCTTTTAAAAGGTGCTTGTTGAGACCCCTGTATGCTTCAGAATGGTTTTCGAATCAACTTAATCAAGGTACAATTGAATGGAGGCCTTGGTCTAAAACTAGCTGTGAGTGAACATCCCGCTGCAGTTTTATTGAATATTCTTAACAAGGTTGTCATTAGTTTTGTTGTTGTTGTTGTTGTTGTTGTATTTTTTTTTTAATATGCAGTCTCCAAATACTCAGACTTTGCCTCAAAGAACCATTACAAAAAAGAGTAGATCTATTTGGATGAATAAGACCCTTATTGAAGTAGCAGCTGCATAAACACATATCAGAACAGATTGAATATAATTAAATTCATAAAATAAGTCTTCATCAGTCACTCATGACAATATCCCTGGTAAGCACTGATCAATTTTGGAGTTTGCCTTTGTCAAGTTTTCTCATTTTTCACTATGGATGACATTCTGAAAGAATTTAATTATTAAAAAAACAAAACAAACATACATAGGGACATTTCATTTTTTACTTGTTCTTATTCATCTTTAAATTTTTAAGTTGGTATTTATATAGTTATTTATATGTTATCTCAATAACCCTGTGATGTAGAAGCTATTGTTATCCCCATTTTACAGATGAAGAAACTAAGACTGATCCCGTATCTTGGCCAGGGTAACATAAATAATAGACTTGGAGTCAGATCTAGGTCTGGCATACTGCCCTTTACAGAAACTACCTAGCTGCCATGTTACAAGTGATTCTGTCAATATAGATGTCACTCAAGGTAGCATGATAGAGTCAATCCAAACTGTCCTACTCACAATCCTAACATAAAAATTTTGCAACTATTTCCACTAATATTCTGAATATAATCCAGGTCCTACCTCCAGCACAGACTATTGCATTAATCTTCTAGCTTATCCCTATGCCATATGTCTCTTCTTACTGCAATTCCCATTTCACAGAGCTTCAGAATTGTTTTTCATTTAAGTGCAGGTCTGACTATGTTACTTTCATATTCACTAAGATGTAGTATTAGCTTCCTATTATTTCTACTATGGAAAAAATGCAGTAAACTCCACTCCGAAATCTAGGTACACATCTTACAGAAGCACTTTTTTATATTTATTTAAATATATTTTAATCATTTTAACTTTAACATTAAGTATTTAATATTATTTAATTTAAATCAATGTTGAAATGTTATAGTTTCTCCATAATTTCCCATATGCATTTACTCCAAATGAGTTGTCAATAATATTTATAGGAATCTTAACAAAACCCTACAACATATTATAGTATTATAGTTTCAGATTAATCTTATATAACAAATCACTAAGAGTAGTTGTTTATTCTTCAATTATAACTATTCAGTTCCTTCTAGGAAGACTTTTACTCCTCATTTCCATCTCCCCAAATCCCTGACTTTCTTCAACATTGAACTCAAATGTTAATTTTTAAAATTTTAAAAAATTAATTCTTCCCTATTCCACTTACTCAAGACATCAATGTTGAGCACACTGTCAAATTTCCTCCCTTTCTAGATGGGTTATGCCTAAATCTATTTCATTGTTATGATGCAGGATTTTTATTGGAACAAAGTCAGAAAATCACCAGGTGCAAAAAACAAAAGGTATCTACAAAACTGAAAAAAATATGCACTATTACCATGACCACTGTCACTGCAAAACAATTAGGATTTGCAGTAATGGATGGATTTACATTGAAGTAATAGAACTGTTTAAATAGATTGGAGATTCACATTGTCTTTGCATTTTTAGAATTCAAAGAGAATATTTGATATTTGTAGAAAAGTCCTGCAACTGAATCCAAAGACTTCTTATTGCTACTGATCTGACAGTAACTGATGAATTCCTCTCCAACATAACCAGATCTTACTAATAGTAAGTCTTGATTGAATATCTTTTGCTCTTGTGAGCCAGGCCCCTGCCACTCTATTCTGGGTGAGTCTGAAGTTTTTTGAGAGTTATCCAAATGAGAGTTTCCACTTAGATTGGAATTAGCCTAAATTTTCAATTATTTGCTGACAAAGAATATGTGTTCATTTATTAAGTTTTCAAAATGTAATTTATAAATACATCAGTCAAAAAACACACTGATGTTTGTACTGACATTGATTCCAATCTCATTTAGACTTAGGCTACAAAGCAAATCTTATATTTCAAAAACAATTAACTTTATGTAATACAGTTCACAGATAACCCCATGACTTATTCTCTAAGACAATTTTTTAGAATGTTTCCATATTTCGATTTCCCCCTGAGCCAGGATTGGAGTGGTAATGATAAGACCAGCCTAGACTTCATGCACATTTATATACTTTTAGACCACTTATTACCTGAAGTCATAAGAAATAGAAAGTTGACCTATGATTTCATCATGATAGGGAACTCCTTAGTGATGAAACTCCTATTACCAATTCAGGTGTCATCTCTGAAATTTATAGTCTTAGAGCTAAGAGACAAAGGAGATGATGGGACTTGGAGTCAAGAAGGCCTACAATTGAATCCTGTGGCAGATATTTATAAACATGATGATCTTGGACAAAGCACTTAAACTCATTATATTTGTTTCCTCATCTGTAAAAAGTGGAAAATAATAGCACCAATTTCATAAGGTTGTTCCCAGGATCAAATGACAAAATGTACAGAAATTGCTTAAAGAATTATATAACTACTAGGTATTTATTCTTTTTAAAAAACAGAACAGGAGTTCTTAATTTGGGAGTGTGAAATTGGTTTTTAATATTTTGATTAATCTATTTCAATATGCATCAGTTAGGTGTCACAGTGGATAGAGTGTCATAGCTGAAGTCAGGAAGACATACTCAAATCTGGCCTTAGCCACTTACTAGTTGTATGATTGAGCAAATCACTTAGCCTTGTTTGACTCAGTTTCCTCATCTGTAAAATGAACTGGAAAAGAAAATAGCATCACACTAGAGTATCTTTGCCAAGAAAATCCCAAAAGAGGTCTTGAAGAATCATACATGACAGAAAAATGACTGAACATTAATAAAAATTTCATTATGACTGGTTTCCTATGTGAATCTATATTTTATTTTATGCTTTTAAAAATTATTCTGAATGAGTGCACATTATGGAAATGTCTGTGAAACAAACAAAAAGTTTAAAAATCCTTTTATTATAGAGTTGTTTAGAGTACTAAAGCCTTAAGAAACTTGCTGAAGGCCATGTTATAAGATGCCAGAGGAGAGACAAACCCAATTTTATTGGCTTTTGATGATAATTAATAACTACGCCTTTTTTTTTTTTTCTCATTTGGCTCCAATAGGACCAGGGCACTAGATGAATGTGTTGTGATAGAGGGGAAGTAAGTTAGAGAGAAAAGGCTAGCATCTACATAGCAAGCTAAGAGGTAACAAATACTTATTAAGTACTTATGTAAATAAAAGCAAAAAAGAAAGATAATGTCTTCCCTTAAGGAACATATTCTAATGGATGGGGAAATGTATAAAAAGAAGCAGAAAGTGGGGAGTAGAAGATGAATGGGAAAAATACTTGTCAGGACTATGTTAGAAACAAAAGTAGGAGGAACCTAAAGAGTGGCTGACCTAGGATCTTGAGAAAAATGGAGGCCTCAGGAGGAAGTCACCAGTGGAAGAAAAGGGCTGGCAAATGAGACTGGCTTGGTGGATGGATGTTTCAGAGTGACGAGACCCCAGTCATGAAGAAAAGGCTGAGTTGTTAGCAGAGACCTAGTGGCCTAGTGGCAAATCCAGGGAGTCAAAAGCAGAGCCAGAATGAAGGAAAATGAAGGCTGCCCAGCCTTGTTCTTCCTCAAAAATAAAGGCTAAGTGAGGAACTCAGCAGTGGATAAAAAGGACTGCCATGGAAGAGAGATATCCCCAGGTTGGAAGATTACAGGGAAAAATGGATATTTCAGGATAAGGCGGTCCTAAGTGCTAAGGGAAGTTTCAGTATGAGACTGTGCCTAAGGCATAGTGGTAAAATTCAGAAAAATAGGAGCACAGACACAAAATAAATGAATGCCAAGAGCATTTTTAGTGAAATATACTTCCTAGATGGAGAACTATATAAGGAGTTGTTTTAATTCAAGAAATAGCAAGAGAATGCTAAATTTCTGGAAATAGCTATAATGGGAGTGGGGGGAGGCTAAAATAAAACAAGGAAAACAAAATAGGTACACTTAACAAATACCTAAGTCCTATTTGTTTTACAAATACACTCATTCCATTCCCAAACCCTTTATGCCTATCAAGTTGTGATAATTACCTGTAATTGATACAGCAAAACGAGCTTTTAAGTTCCACTCTTGCTTATGGTAATTATGCAAATAATATTTTAGTATTTAGGAATAACAATAAATCCTTGTGGGTCACTATAACAGTTAATTATAAATATGTTGGTTGTTTCCTCTACAGCTGTTACATGCTTCTTTTTCTTCTAATTAAAGACTAAATATTTGCCCTTCAAATATTGTTTTTGTTGTCGTGGTGTCTGACCTTCTGTAACCCCAGTTAGAGGTTTCTTGGCAAAGATGCTGAAGTAGCTTACCATTTGCTTCTCCAGCTCATTTTATAGATAAATACACAGAATTAAGTGACTTGCTTGGTTACGTACAGCTATATGTTGGAGGTCAGATATGAACTCATGAAAATATAGTCTTCTTGATTCTAAGCCTAGTGTTCTGTCTACTGTGACATCGTAGGTCAAGAATAATATAAAGGTATATTCTAGATATACTTCTAGAGCTATCAGAAATTGAACATATATTTATTAGGTAGGATTTGAATAGTTGAAGAAGAAGGTAGGTGGCATTCCTCTAGAGTAAACAGCATAATCAAAGGTATTATTGTGAGAATGGGCATGGGGTGTGACTGCATTAAATGGTGTGTATTCAAAAATTCATAGCAAATAATTGATTGGGAAGTATGGAAAAAAACATGAAGGGGTATCTTGAGACTTGGAATTCTGAACTTATGTAATATGTCACTATAAGTTCTTGAACTGGTAAATGAAAGCATAAAAGTACTATTTCATAAAGACTAGTTAGACAGCAGAATGAATGATGGATTGAAAATGAAGAAATCACACAAATCAGGAAAGCCAGAGAGACATAAGATATGTCTCAAAGGGAAAGAACAGATTTTTGTATGTTGCTTTGGTATATAGGGGAAGGTAGACAGGCAATGTATGAGTAGGGAAGGAGATGGTCTTAACAGAAAATGAATTCAACCTAAAAAAAAAAACAAAAACAACAACAACAACAAAAAACTGTTAAAAGTTTCCAATCTCACTTTTCCTATTCAATAAGTATGATGTGCATTTCATATTGAGATATGAATAATGTAAATGTTTGAAAGTTACATATGAGACTATAGAAACTTTGAAGTATGAATTAAATTAGTGGATTTTTTGTGACTTTTATTGAGGCTCTGGCATCTGGAAAATCCAAATCTCCTTAGAATAATGCAGGCACTATCAATAACTATAATACGCATATCAAATAAACAAGTACCTATTGAGCCACTCTGTCCCTTCTAACTTTCCAACCATCTTCTACTCTTCTCTCCTATAAAAAAAGTTACCACGAAACACATACTTGTAGCACTTAAAATCAACTTGAAACTGAAATGTTTCATTGTTCTCCTTCCTCTCTTCCTTTTTATGTATGTGTTCCACTAGACAATTTGAGAGAATCCTAGCCATCTACATGAGTAAGACCAGTTATCAATCGACAAATCAATATATATAATAGAATAAGAATTCACAGTTGCTTTGGGCTGCTTTAATCAAAAGAAATTTCAGAGTAATTCAAGTAAATAATAGTGCTGGTTTATATTTCTGTAGATTCATGTTATTTTATTTTTTATAAAAAGCCAACTATCAAGAAAGTTAAGAATAGCTATACATTTATATTGGCAGGGAGTATATTACAAAGAAAACTATTATGTTGACAAATTCTTCAAACTAAACAAATTAATTAAGGAGTCAATGAGAATAAAGATCCCTGAATGGCAAGTGCTCATTTAGATTTCTAGATTCATTTTATCACCTATGATATATGTCTGGACAAGTCATTTAAAAATCCCTGGGCCCCATTTTCCTGATGTTTAAAATGAAGGATTATAAGAAAATAAATTTGGAACTAGAAGGGATCTTAGTACTCATGAAGTTTTAGCTTAGCCTATCACTTTATAGATGAAAAAAAGTGAGGTCATTTAGAGGTAAGTAATTTTCCTAAGTTACTAAGGCAATAAATACATTCCAGAGCTAAGATCTGAACTCATTTCCTCTCATTTCAATTGCAATAGTCTTTCTATTGTTCCATTCAGGTCAAAGTTAGTTAGATGATCTAAGGTGATCTTATATCCAGTATACAGAACATTACTGAACTTTACGGTTATTGAGTTCTAAGTTTACTAGTATATCATGACACACATTTTGACACTATATAATTTTATTCTATGACATGAGAAAAATAGCTAAATAAATAAAACGTTTGATCCTTCTCTGGAAGTACTGACTGTTAGAAGATCATTATTAAATGATACATTGTCCCTGGAGCATTATAGATATTTATACTAAATATGTTTCTTTGATTGTATAGAGTTATCTACTCTCATATTTGGTGATATTATAAGTTTCAAAAGTTTTTTTGTTATTTCTTCTCCATTTTGTTTGTGGAAAATTGGAAATTAATGCCCTCTCATTTTTGTAACTAAATGTAATTTAGTTAAAATGACATTTAAAATAACAACAACAATAAACAACATACTACTAAACTATATCTAATTGTTTACAAACCATTTAAGTTGACTTATCTGAAATTACGTCACCCTAAAGAATTAATCTTTGAAAAGTGATTTTGTTTTTTTTAAGTTTATGAAACATATAAGTATAATCCTTAATCTTTTCTATAACGAGCTGCAGATAATTTTGAACCATAGTAATAATAATAATACTTTAAAATAGCTGTTTCAATTTTGACATATCTTTAGTACATAGAACTGATTTTGTGCATAGTACCATGTTTCCCCGATAATAAGACCTATCCCAAAAATAAGCCCTCCCCTTACTATGTAAGATTCCTCTAAAATAAGCCCTCCCCCGAAAATAAGCCCTATTGAGATTGCTACTGTAGTGAAGGTGATCCCCTGCACTACACGCTACATTACCGTACCCTCTGTATGCACCATCCTCCCTCTTCCCCCGGGTGAAACGCACGCTGCGCTCCGAGCTGCATCCAATCAGAGCTGCAGCAGTGAGCGCATCATCCTGTTCTTCCCCAGTGATTTGCTTGCTGGCGCCATTGAGAGCAGTGCCGCGGAGGAGAGCTGAGGCAGGACAACATAAAAACCCGGTATGTAAGCGAGAGTGAGGAGGCATGATGGAGGATAAAGGAAGAACTCAGGGGGCACCATGGAGGATAAAAGAAGAACTCAGCCAGCACTCACTGCGCTAAAGAAATGAAGAACTTCCTTGCAGAGAGAAGAATAGATCAAGTAATGATTCCTGCAGGAATGACTGCCTATCTCCAGACCTTGATATTGCAATAAACAAGCCATTCAAGGACCATTTGCGCATGGAAGTCAATGACTACATTGAAAATAGAATGGAAAGAAATCAGCGTGGAAACTTTGTGAAGCCCTGTCTGCAAGAAGTCGTGACTTGGGTGAAGAAGTCATGGGATAAAATTACTGACAGCTGTGTCGCCAAGGCACTATGAGCAGGTTACCTGGACAAGACATGTTCATTTAAAGAGAGCTATATTGCCGGACATGACAGATTGGGTCCACTTCTTCTGAAGGAAATAGAGGCTCAAGACATCCAGGACGGAATTCAGGGTATGGATACTTATGATGATGTTGTTGAAGAAGATGACATGATCATTATTGAATAAAGGTACTTTTTTGGTTCACATTTATCTGTTTATTAAAATTGCTGTCAATATTCATTAAAATAAGCTCTCCCCTGAAAATAAGCCCTCTGGTGTTTTTCTGTCCAAAAAAATAATAAGACAGTGTCTTATTATCGGGGAAACATGGTAGATATTTAATACATGTCCAATTTTCCTAAATCTATCACTGTTTAATTTTTCTATTAAATGGTATTGTGACTTTATTGATTTTGATGGAGCAGATTATGATGCTCATTCTGCCAAGGGATAGATATTTTCTTAACTATCTTTTCATGAAAAGTTTTAACTCAATCTTGTAAAGATTTTGTTACCATAAGAAAGCACTCTAATTTTGTGATCAGTAGGAAAATATGAAAAGCTCTCTCTCCCCTTTTTCCAATCTTTCCAGCACTCATGTATCATAGTATACCATATTTGAAACCTTGGAAGTCTTAGTGTAATTTGTGTTCCTCAGAGTATCTTGTACATAATAGAATACCAGTTAATATTGATTAGGTGATTTTGTGGGATGGTACATTTGTCTCCAGTTGCTGTTCTTGATTGTAAATTTTATAATTCTTCTGTTACAATTATTATACATTTAAATTTAGAAAACTAATTAGAGTCCTTGATTTTTATAGCTTTAATATTTATCAGCACACTCAGAAGAAAAGTTAGATTAAAATAAGTAGTTGTATCCTAGTTCCAAAAATACTTTCATTCAATTCATTTTTTAAAGCTTCCTGGAATGTTGTTCTTTTGAATGACACTATTAATGGAAACCCTCTCTCCTTAAGAAGTTGAATTAGATTTCTAGAAGTAGCCAAAGATTTTTCAGCACCAGTTTTCCTCAGTCAAATTAATGATAAATTGCTACTGATTGCAGTTCCAAAATGGAAATATCTTTCTTGAATTGTAGTCAGTAACTTGCCATATGTATTCTTTGAGAACCAGTTTTTTGATTATATGACAGAGGGATATAGTAGGACCATAGTAGGACCTAAATAAGCTTTTATTGAAATGATTCAAATTCATCAGTAAAATAGATAAAAATGATTTAGACCTCTGATCTCACAAAGTTTTTGTAAGAATAAAAAATATATATAACCATTATGGAAATAGTAAAGGGTTATATAAATATAGAATAATTATGCTTTTCACTATATTATGAAAACAAACATCTCTTGAAATATCATAGGCCAAATCAAGAGGGTTTATATCTCTGAACCAAACTAAATTCTTTAGGTTCAACATTTGAGAGTTTTGTTCCTATTCTAGTTTTTATTCTTCCTTTGTACCCTGTCTCCCATCTGCTTCCTCTTAGGAAAGAGTTCCTTAAATTTTTTTTCTATAAAATTTCTAAGAAAAACCCCATTACTGCATTTCAATAAATTGGTTTCCCTTGTAAATCTATATAATTTGTTTTATTTTATGTGTATAAACTTGTTGTTATGAGGAGGGGGTCCACAGGCTTTACATATTGCCAAAGAGATCTATGATGACATACACAAAAAGGTGAATTTCTATTTTAGAATTACTTGTCAGTGTCCACTGGGGTTGAACTCTTGTACTTTTCCTACTATACTCAGCATGAGCAAAGTCCTTCTTCTTTAAAATTGCACATGTATTGCATAAAATCCGCATTAGGCTCTGACCTTTTTTTTTTTTTTCTTGTCAGTGAGATAAAATGTTTTTGGTAAGATAACTTCTCAGACTTTCCCACTCAAACGAGATGTAGTAAAGCCCATGGTTTTCAAAAGAACACCCAATTTCAAACAAAATAGGAGAAAAATACCAAAAATAAGCACAAATAGGTAAGTATGTATTAAGGCAGGGTGAAGGCAAAAGATGAAGCAATGAAACACTTCAAGAAGAGCTATCAATAAAGTTAATAAGGAAAATTTGCCTCAACCAACCTATATTTTATATATATAATAGATAATCAATGGTTGAGACCAAGTGTCATGTTTATATATTTTATGTGAATTTATTGAATTATATATTATATAATTAAATTCATATACATATATATCTACATATACAAAATAGATATATATGCATTAGCCTATCTATGTATATATGTATACTTAATATACCAGTAGTATTTCCCCTTTGACATTTGGTCTTAATCTCTAACTTATGAATATATCTTTATTTCTTTCAAATTTCTCTGCATGACATTCTGTCTTATATATCTGTATGTTATTGTGAAGGTGACCATGGTGTGTTTTGTTACTTAGATACAATCCTTACCACTAGCTATGAATAAATTTTAAAAGAATGAATTACAGATTATACTTACTTCCCCCCAAAGAACTCTTGTGTCCCTAAAATATCTTTCTGGGGGAAAAATACAGAAAATTTTGGCCGCCTTAATTTAAAGGAAAATTTCCCCTTCATTTTTCAAGACATATAAATTCAACATATTGTAAGGAAAATAACTCTAAACAGGAAGAAAATGAGACATGACATGATGGTGTAAATGTATAATGGATGCTATTATGAATTTTAGGGATTAATGAATGGGAAGTGCTTTCTAATATTTCTACTGAGATGTACACTAATTATGAAAACTCATAATTCAGCAAACATTTCAAAATACTTATTAATTCAACATCTAATTCATTTAACAAATCTATTACATTTCCTACATGGCAAGCCTTAAGTATAGAAAGAAAAAAAATATAATTTTCCCTGTTCTCAAGGACGTTGCATGTTATTGATGGGGTTCAAACATGTACATAGATAAGTATAGAGTAATGTATATTCAAAATGAAAAAAAGAACTTTTAAAAAATGAGAGATTTTCAAGGAACGGTATTGCCAGAAAAGTCTCATATACAAGCTGATTATTATTTTGCTACAAGGTAGGGAATCTGTGAACGAAGAGATAAAGAAGGAATGCACCAAAGACAGGAGTGGGTAGGAAATCTTGTGTGTAGAGGTCAAGAAGGAGGAGATGGATTATTTTGTATAGTAAGTCAGTTTGAACAGAATTGAGAGTGTAAATGGGAGTAATACAGAAAAAAAAAATTAGACAGGTAGGAAGGCAGATTGTAGAGGAACTTAAAGGCCAGGATGAAGATTTGCTATTGATTTTTAACCTTGCCAAAGCTTAACAATGCAGCAGATGTCAGAAGGCAAATAAGATATTACTTTTGATGTCAAGAATGTTACAATTATAATAGGGGGAGATAAAAACACATACCTAGATCAAATATAGTACAATATAGGCTCTATATGTGTGTATGTGTTTGTGTGTCTGTGTACATAACACACATGTTATAGTGTTAAGTAAAAGAGGCTATAAAAGTTCACTGGAGGGAAAAAATACTTTTGGTTTGTAGAAATTCTAGAAAACATAAAGTTGGCAACTTTTCAGATTCAAAGAATGGGTAGGATTTCAACAGCTGGAGATTGAGGATAGAAAGTTCACAAGATGAGCAAAGAGAGGAAAAGACAGAAAAGCAATGTGTTAGAAGCATTGAAATGTGTTAATACTAGTATAAAAATTAGTTTGCATCTCAATTGTTAAAGTTACAATATCTTTAAACAATAAGATAAAGGATATATTTTACCTAGACTTCCTTAACTACTATGTGCCTTTTGTTCATCTTTAACCCAAAGAAAATTCTTTCCTTGTATTCCTTGATAGTAGGTAGTTCATGTATCATCATCATTATCATGAGAAGCGTTTTCCTTTCTTTTTTCCTCGCTTCCTTCCATTCTTCTTTCCTTCCTCCTGGAATCTTCATCCTCATCTTCTTCATCACAAGGAGGAAACTGATGTTCAGAGAGGTTTCATGCATTGCTGATGGTTATTCAAATCAAACTGGTCTGTCAGTTGTTCTTAATGTGTGATATTTCATTTCCTGCTTTTGTGTTTTTGCACCACTCATTTTCCATGATAAGAATTCCTTCCTTCCACAGTTTGTTCACACTAAACCATTACTAATAGGGCATAACTCAAGATGTCACTTCTTATGTACAAGTGCTCTAATCCCTTCTCTACCTCAGAGATTTTCTCCCCAAACTTTGCCTTTTGAAATTGATTTATGTTGCTTTACTTACCTAAGTTTATATCATATCCCCCAAGTTGATTATCAGCTATCTGAAGGAAAACAATATTGTTTTTCTCTTTTTTTATTTTTAAATCACCATTACATAGCATAGCGTTCTGGACAGAGTAGGTATATGATAGATATCTACTAAATTGAATTATATATCTAATAAATATTTGGAATTTGAGCCCTTCAGTCCTTTTTCTATTATGCACAGGTTAGATGCTTCACTATTACATGAAGGTGATCCTAGATCCTTGAAGTAATGAAAGGTAATTTTTCTCATCTTGTAGAGAGGTTAAGAGTATAGGGAATAGTGAGGTTCTAAAGAAGAGGCAGGACAATGGCACAAAACAGGAAGAGGCATAGCTAAGACAAAGACTTTCTATCATCTATAGTACTTAGGTCCTCTCCAGTCTTAACATTTTCCAAACAATGAAACAGGTCCCAAAATACATTTGCTTCCTTAGAGTAATCCTGAAAATTAGCAAGTGTATACGTGTTAGCTCAGTCTTAAATATTGTTTCAAGGATGCGACTCTAATATCTGTGTTCCTATGCTTAAACATTGAAAATATAGAACTAGATTTCGTAATTTTTTTCTCTTGTGAGATAAATTTGCTTGCTGTTGTATAAGGAAAAATCCTTTAATTAAGTTATTATTCATGAATGCTAAACCAGCCTTATATTACTGATGAAGGCGACCAGACAATTTTCAGTTCTGATTTCATTGTCTATAATGGAATCAAGTGCTTATATCTTCATTGCCATCTAAAGAAGGTTAATGTCAACCATTGGTCTGAATATTTCAGGCCATTGTGTTATATTTAGATAGTGTGTAACTACAGAATAATAAATATAACTTAGGACATATATTTCTAGTTTATGTCTGTGAATGTTCTCTTGAAACTTCACTAGTTTTCTTCTTTTCCCTCATCACCAGCCATACTCCTTGTAGCCTTAATCAGCTTTTCTAAGAATTTTGCAGACCTTTGAAATCCATAACATCAAAAATACTACAAAAGACTGAATCCAGTCAAGAGGAAAGGCATATGAAAGGGGAATAATAAATAGTCAGGCAAAATGTCGATTTTCATGAAATTCAAAGCACAGAAAAGTTAAAGGTCTCTTTCTACAGAGGAAAAGAGAGGGCTAACAGTAAATGTAAATGTAATAATGCCTTTTATTATTCACTAGACTGTGTACCAGGCAATATATATTATAAAAGTGGAAGAAAAGTCAATAGCCATGCACAAAATAACCAATTTAGAGAGGTGGATTGTGGTTTCTTGGGAAATGAAACTAAAGGCTTATTCCTGAGATTTTATTAGCACACAACCATAGTGGTCAAATCCAACTGCATTAAAGACATTACAAAGCAGATCACCTAATGAATTGGAGGTCTGAAGGCAACACATAATCATAGATTTGTTACTTTGTAAGTATTCTAGTGAGACAGACATTTCTGGATTTAAATGCTTTCAACCAGTCCTAGAAGATCAGTAAGTTAGCTAGACTTCAGAAATAATATCCAGACCCTGGGAAGTATGAAATATAAAAGTACTAACAAATGAAATTTACAAAATATATTCACTTTCCAGGTTTAAATCTCTAACTTCCAAGCTAATTTTATTCTACCAATGCTATTCTACTCTTGAAATTATCATGTAGTATTTGATTACCATTTAAGACCACTTTTTATTTTATTTTCAGGATATATATTCATCCTACAAATAGGATAAATAGGAACCCAAATATATCACATAAATCAGGTATTCTTAATCTGTGATCAGTGTTTTTTTTTTAATTGTTAACTATTTTGATAAAATTACAGAGAAAACTTGTATTTTTGATTTTATGTATTTAAAAATATTATTCGATTAAGATCAATATAGGTTTTACCAGACCTCTTGCAAACAACAATAGGGTTCAATAACCCCTATTATAAATGATGTGAGCAGTACAATATCTGACAAATGTCAAAACTGAAGGATGGAAGGGAATCTATGATTCCATTACTATAAACTTCTCTCGAAGAAATAACAATCCAAACACCTTTTCTGCATATTAGAGATTTTAAGAGATATTAGAGAACTAAGAGGTTAAAAAATTTCACTTAATGTCAGAGACAAAGCATGAATTGACTTCTTTGTGACTGTGAGAGCTGCTTTTTATAACTGTACAATCTGGACTTGTCAAAATCTAACAAGAATATAAGGGAAATTAAAAGAAATAAATAATAGAAAATATCATCATCTACTAGAAGACTTAGATTCACTTATACTAGGAATTTATTTCAGAACTGGGGGTATGAATAACAAAATAAATATCATAAATAAAAATTAAATAATAATCATTAACCTCTTAGGAAAGGAATGAGATTTTATTAAGTGCTTACTATGTGTTATGAATTGTGCCAAGTACATTACAATAATTTCATTTAATTTCAATAGCCCTTAGAGGTAGGTTCTATTTTTTATCTTCATTTTATATTTGAGGAAACTGAAGCAGGCAAAGGTTAAGTGACTTGTCTAAAAATACATAACTGGAGAAAATTTCAAATGTAGCCTAAGATCATTGTGAATATGAAGTTAGATAAGCATGAAAGGGTGATGGAAACTCTAAAGTACTATAAGACATTATAATAACAATAACAACAACAACTACTACTACTACTGCTGCTGCTGCTGCTGCTGCTGCTACTCCTACTATTACCACTTGTCCTACTCTTATTCCTACTCCTATTATTATTATTGCTACTACTACTAGTTAATAAACAACAAGGTATATTAAGTACCATTTATGTACCAGACACTATACTAAATGCTATGCATAAAACTATAAATTGTCTACTCTTAATAATTCTATATTATGAGACAAGCATATATACATACAAACATTTACATATAGTTATATTTATATATTACCATGTTTATATTTACATATGTAAAGAGTATATACATATGTGTATGTGCAGAATATATATTTAAAGCATGCAAAGCTATTGATGGACTGCTCCTCCATTCCTGCAACAATCACTCAGAATTTCTTTATCATTTGAGATGATTTATTTAATTTTTAGGCTAGATGTGATTTAGATCAGAAATACAAATACATCATATAAATCAGGAATTCTTAATCAGGATTTGTTTTGAAGGAAGAGAGGTACACATTGAAGAAATTTCAGGCATGAAGGATGATCAGTGTAAAAGTAAAGAGACAGGAGAGAGAGAGAATGTTAAGAAAATGAGGAAAGAGGTAGAAGAACTTAGAAAGGTAAGGTTGAGACCATATTGAAAAGGGCTTAAAAAGTTAAAAAGAGATGTTTAAGAGGGACCATTGTAGTTTATTAAGTAGAGAATTGAAATAGTCATAGCTTAAGATTGATGTGGAGGAGGGATTTAAGTAGCAATCAATTAGGAGGGAACTACAGTATTAATACTATGAGAGATCCTAAGGGAAAAGAAAGCTTTTGAATTGGAAGGTAATTAGAAATCATCTTCTGATTTTACTGAAAAGTAGGTTTAGAAAATACCTCCTCTCTTTCAAAGGCACAAGATAAAGGTCAGGTGGGGTGGGGTGGTATACTTAGCTAGACAAAGTGCAAACAATAATATATTTATTATAAATAAATAACATGCTAGCCAACTAGCCTGATTATAGAGTATGTGAATAAAAAGTTATTCCCAGGACTAGAAAGGACACAACCTTACTGAGACAACATTTAAAGAGTTACATTTGGGCTTTGGCACCATATTTTCATATGCTGACAAACTAGAGCATATCTTGAGGAAGGTGACCAAATGGTGAAAAGATTCAGAAATAGGTTACTTGAAAATCAATTGAAGTAACTAGAGTCGTTGGGCTTGGAGAATAGAACACTGTGGGGAATGGGGATGGAAGAAGAGATCATTTATAGCAATATTGATTTAGACGTAAAAGGGCCCTGACAAGTCTTATAATTGGAACTTCTATTGTTCAAGACCTGGAAACTGAAGCAGAGAAAAATTAAATGATTTGCCTAAGTTTGCATAAAAAATAAGTAGCAGAGTTGTTAGGATTCAAATCTAGATTCTATGATTCAAATTTGGCACTTTCCCCCTAGATCCTTTGATCAGGGATGTGGAAAACTTGCTTGGTTTTTGTTTTTGATTTTTTTTAGCTATGGATTGACATCCCTCTAACACAGCTGGGATCATAGTGAATAGTGTACTGGACTAGGAATCAGAAAGACCCAGTTCAAAGCTACTCTCAAACACTTATTGACTGTATGACAGTAGGCAAGACATAATTCATTTTTAAAACAAACATAACAATAGCACCTGCATCTCAGCATTTCTCTGAGTTTTAAATGAGATAATATCTGTAAAAGCATTAAGTAAACACTTAATACTTTTCCTTCCAACTCAGAGATTAGATCATTGTGATTAAAATATATGATGGCTATATTGGGGTTATCTGGTAAAGGTTCCTAGTAACTAGTGGAAAGAAAAAAGTGCTTTTAATAAGACTTTTCAAAATAAGGTTTCCAAATATTTTTCTTTAAAAATATAAATGCCATGAAGCAAACAGATCTAATTTTTTATGATTTGCAGAAATCATCTTAACACCCAGAAAAGGATTAGTACATCAGGTCTTTAACTCTAAAGCACTCCCTTAAGAGATTTGCCAGTTATAACTGAACTTCTGTACTGGATTCAGTTAGAAAACTGTCATAAAGGTGGTTATAAGGAAACACTGCAGTTTATCTCAAAAAGCAACTAAGGATTGAAGAATATTATATTCATGAAACAAATGATATAGCTAGAAGAATACAAATTATGCCAGAAATTCCCTGAAGTTAAAAAAAATAAATAAAAAACGTAACATGAAAAGGGTTTAAAAGCATAGCAAACTCAATTATCCACTGCAAATTTTGCTTTCAAGTTAAATAAAATAAATGAGCCAACTAACTGAATCTTTGCAATTCATTATTTATCTTAACTCATTTTTGTGGCCTGTATCCTAAAAGCATTTTAAAGCAGGTCAATGATCCTACATAGCAATTGGACACTGTTTAGAGAGTATAACACTTGTATTAAGCTGGTGGTGGAATCTGAAAAATGATGCTGTTTGTCTTTAACATGAAAGACAGGAAAGTTTTATAGTGGAAGGGCATGGGAAGCAGGAAGGAGAATGAAGGCTCCTTGTTTGGCTGTACAAAATAAATTTCACTATTTAATGAAATCAATATCTAGCAGTTAAAAGGTGATCTAAGCAAATTAATTTATTGCAAAGTGATTTTTGTGCATTTTTATTTGGTCCTTCCAGTTACCCAATGTGGTTAGTACTATCATGACTTGGTCAGAGCACATAGCAAGCATCAAGAAGTACAGTTCAAAATTAGGTCCTCAACTCTCTAAGTCTCCAGTACTACTTTCCCCCTATATCATAGTGCTTTTCATCTGATCAACTATGTAGAAATGTTAGTCAAGAAGCTTCCCTGATTTTCTGATGCCATATGATAAATCATATATTGCTTTATAATTTGAAATATTTATGATTTGGCTTCCATTGTCTTTGTCTTTCCATTTGTCTACAGACTATATAATCAACTGTCACTCACATTCCCCATTGTAGTTAAACTGCATTATTTGATATTCTTCACATCAATCTTCAAACTTCATGCCTTTGCACTGCCTGGTCTTGATACATAGAGTGGGCGTCCCTTCTCACATGTATTTCCAGGAAAGTTTAGTTTCCTTTGAATATCAATTTATGTGCCATTTCTTATAAGAATCCTTTAGCTGTTAATGATACATAAATATATACAGACACATAAATGTGTATGTATTTATATTGGCATATCTATAAATTCTCTTTCTAAATATATATATATACATATATATATGTATATATGTGTGTATCTAGGTATATATGGCTATCTATATACACAAAGCCAATACAAAGATAAAATCAGTCTCTGTTTTGAACAAGCTAAATTTTGGTAAGAAGAATGAAACAAAGAGGAGTTGAAAAAACATACAACATAAAAAATATATTATATATACATATATAAGATTATCTGTCTAGATATGTACATAATCAACACATATAGATGTATACCTGTATCTAAACAGAATATCTACCTAAAGGATAGATGGACAGATAACTCTATCTATCTATCCTTTATTTTGTATATATGTTGTGTCTGCTTTTCTGCATACCCATTATTTCTTCTCTGTAATTAGCTTTTTGACAGCAAGGGCTATTTGTTCTTATGTTTGTATTGCCAGTGCTTAGCAGAGGTCCTTGTACACAGTAGACAATCAGTAATTGCTTTATAAATTGAATTGAACTAAGTATTATAAATTTCCGTATGTGAGAAACCACTATTTAAATGACAATACTCCAAAACCAAATAAAAAAAAAATATTTGGATTGTTTACCTAATTGTATTATGAGTGCTGCACTTCATCTAGGGCTACCTTCCTAATTTGGTACTCATAATTTATAGGTGAATTAACTTAGAAAGAGGAGATTCTACTTCCAGGCCCAAGGTTAATTTGTAGGTGCACACTCCTAAAATTATAGGTCTAAAGTCCTCCACTAGTGTCTTTATCTATAATAGTTAGCCAGTAGATATGTTTAATTCAAAGCAAACACATTAACAAGATCGCTTATTAAGAAAAGTAGTTATAAAACATCCCTACCCTTTCCAGCCCCTTTACCTGCCCCCGCAAAACTACTTTCCTAAATATACACACAGTATCAATGGGAAGGATGGGCACAAACTAAAAGTATACTGGTTGTGAAACAGGGAAGACATACCATCAAAGCAACTCAGGCTTTAGCACTATAGGGTATCAATTTCTAGTTGCTTTTTGTATTATCCTCATGGCTACATTAACTATTGATCAATTCACCAACTCAGGCCCCCTTCTCTACCCAACTTTACCCTGAATCACCAGAACTCTCTCTTGAGTCCAGAGGTGACTATGTTTTCAGCTGCCAAATGTCATGCTCCTTGATGCTGCTTTGTGCCCTGCCTTTCTCTCTCAGACTCCAGAGTTGAGTGTATTATTTCTTACCAGTTGTAAATATCTCTATTGTAAGACTCTTTGAACAATGAGCTGCTGAAGATGAAGAGGAATTCTCTAACAGTACTCTCTTTTGCTCTCTGGTAGAATTAAAGGGACTACAAAAAGTTATCAATCTGTGCATACCCTTTGATCCAGCAGTGTTACTACTGGGCTTGTACCCCAAAGAGATACTAAAGAAGGGAAAGGGACCTGTATGTGCCAAAATGTTTGTGGCAGCCCTGTTTGTAGTGGCTAGATACTGGAAACTGAATGGATGTCCATCAATTGGAGAATGGTTGGGTAAATTGTGGTATATGAACATTATAGAATATTATTGTTCTGTAAGAAATGACCAGCAGGATGAATACAGAGAGGCTTGGAGAGACTTACATGAACTGATGCTAAGTGAAATGAGCAGAACCAGGAGATTATTATATACCTCAACAATGATACTGTATGAGGATGTATTCTGATGGAAGTGAATTTCTTTGACAAAGATACCTAACTCAGTTTCAATTAATCAATGACAGACGGAAGCAGCTACACTCAAAGAAAGAACACTGGGAAATGAATGTAAACTGTTTGCATTTTTGTTTTTCTTCCCGGGTTATTTATACCTTCTGAATCCAATTCTCCCTGTGCAACAAGAGAACTGTTTGGTTCTGAACACATATATTGTATCTAGGATATACTGAGACATATTTAACATGTAAAGGACTGCTTGCCATCTAGGGGAGGAGGGAGAGGAAGAGAGGGGAAAAATTGGAACAGAAGTGAGTGCAAGGGATAATGTTGTAAAAAATTACCCTAGCATGTGTTCTGTCAATAAAAAGTTATTAAAAAAATTAATTAAAGGGACTACAACATACAAAGATGCTCCCTGTTTCCATTGCTTCTGTGATTAACATGCTTAGCTACGGTCAATCTTATATTACTAATGACAAACTGCCATTCCAGTTTCCACAGGGAAACTTCTGCACCCAAGTCTGAGAAGTTCTTTGTTCTCATTTAGAACAATAACATCTCTCTATCTTTGCTCCTTCTAAGACTATATCAACTGGGCTGGGGAGGATATTCAACCCCCTCCTTCAAACTCCAATATATAAGAAAGAATTGAAAATAACAATGCAAAGAGTTCACAACACTGTTCTGAAATGTGCTTCATCCAGTTTACACCCTAAAGAAGCTTAACATTCTCTTTGATTATATGGAATGCTACTGGCACCCTCTCCATTGAGGTGATCAAAGGGATAGTCACAGCATGGAAGAACCCCCCTCTATGGCCTGCTGATTTCATATTATTTTGTCCCTTGATTGTGAACTACCTCCAGCTGGCACAAGACCTCTAGCAATTTTAATCTCTTCTTATCATCAATCATCTCTGAATCTGGGGGTTGGGGTAGGGTGAATTTCTTAAACTCTGAGTTTCAGTGCATAGTAGATTAAAATCTCCAAGGTGGTAACTAATAAAACCACAAAACAAAGAAGTTCTCAGGTAAAAGAAAAAAAAAAAACCTTTTTACTTCTAGAACTCGATCTCTTTTGTACATGAAAAATTCACAAACAGTAACACATAAATCTCTGCTTTGTCACCTTAGGAAATCTGTTCTGTTAGAACAGAAGTATATCCAGGCACCAATGAGTATGTTACTGCAATAACATCTTATTGCGTCCATATTCATATATGGTTCTAAGGTGAAAGGGATAAGGACAGGGACTGGACATGATTTCAATGATAAAGAGAGCCATGAGATGAATAAACTTCCTCTGCCCTTGTGGTTTGTTACTTTCTCTGACAAAGAAAAAAATATTGCAAAATAAAATGTCAAGATTCAGAAGAGCAAATAACTATCTTATATTCATATTAAATGATCTCTTTAATCTTTAATTAATTCTATAGTATTTGCCTTAATTTCTTCTGTTGTTACCTTAGCTGTATAGACAATCTAATGAAGTTACTTCAATTTTCCTATTTTGAGCCCAAATGATGTCATTCTTCAAACCTCTTTTTTTTCTTTTTAGTTATGAATCTTATGCATCTTATGAATCTGGGGAAAGTTTCATTTCTAGAATTTGCTGTGTAAAGCCATTTTTGATTGGAAGTCAGTATTAAGGTTGATGTTTTGAGGGGTGATCCAGAGGCTACTTTACTGATGGAATATTCTGGAAAGGGAATTTCCAGATGAGTCTGGCTAAATATCAATCTCTTGTGATTCTACCAGCTCAAGATGGATTACGGAAACAGCCCTCACAACTCAGAGAGCCTAGGTTAGTTTATAACTTCCTTGTTTATACATTCAGAATCAAGTAGCAGGTCATGTTTATGTCATTATCTTAGACATGAACAGGGAGTAATGGTCTGGGGGTGATGGTGGTGGTGATTACCAGTGTCCAGGTGCACTCAAGTGTGAAAGGATATTTGGTAACTTGGGTTGGTTCTCATTTTCTTCCTAAATCACTGCACCATTCTTAATTATCCCCTGCTGTCTTTGTCCATGTATCAAAGGATGCTTTTTACAATTTTCAGGCTTATTTTTTTAACAGGCATTTCTCTCAAAATTGAATCTTTTTTACTACAATATCACTGCTTTTTACCTTTTTGATAATTTAACAGGATTTGAGTATATTCTATCTATTGCTTGATCTTCTCTAAAGAAATACCTTCAGATCAGTGAAATTTTTAAAAGCAGAGAAAGCTTTGTGAAGAAGTTAGATTCAGCAATTCAATTAAAAAATACTGAGGATGTCTTTTATGCATGACACTATACGAGGTTAGAGATAATATTTACAAAATGACTATTTGTGGTTTTAGTTCTCTAAAGATGTGTGACTATGGCATTCTCTGCTCTCTCCTCATTTCCTTTTCATTGAGTTTGGTAGAACATAGAACACCAGGTGCCTGCATTAATGGTAAGGGTCTGGTAACCCATATACACAAATAAGATATATATTTCACTGAGATTCTAGTATAATGACCAAATATATCTTAGAATAAAGTAAACTGAATTCTCAAAGATTTATATAGTAGTGGGAAATTTTCTCAACTCTTACCAGTTTTAAAGGCTTCAAGTAGGTTGTATAATACATTGAGATGAACAGTGACTTCAAAGGAGTGTAGGTTAGAGGACTTAGATTCAAACCTCTCCTTTGACATTTGCTGTGTAACCTTAGGCAGATCTATTAACTCATAAGTGCCTCAGTTTTCTCATTTGTAAGAAACTTGAGGTTGTACTAGAAAGTCCCTGATATATCTTTTTCCTCTAGATCTATGAACTCTGTAATTCTACACACAGGTTTAGTTTAATGAGAATTAATTTCTTGAAACTAAAATACACAGTGCCTCTTGAAAGAGTGTCATTCTAAAAAAAATTGCAAATATTCATATAAAATTTACTCAGGAGTCTTCAAAAAGAATGGCAGCTGCATAGTCAGTTGTATGTTATCAAAATCTCTCATAAGGGACAAATAAATGTAGTCTTTACTTCTTTCTCTATCCTCAGCACTTAGCATAGTGTCTGACATAGTAGTTACTTAATAACATGTTTACTGTTTGATCAATTGATGTAGGACTACTATTGTCTAGTACCTATTGTGGAAGACTGATTATATCCAACTGAATATGTATGTGCATGTGTGTATCTATCCATCTCTATGTTTTTTCCTTCCTTCCTTCTTTTCTTCTGTCCTTCCTTCTTTCCTACCTTCCTATCTATCTATCCGTCCATCTTTGAACCAATTCCAATAAAAGTGAGATCCAAGCATTGTTTACCATCTCACACTAATTCCCCTTCCACTATAAAAGTTCTTTCTTGCCCACTATTTTTATGAGAAAATTTCTCCATTCACATCTTTTCTCCTTTCTGCCTATATATGTCTTTCTTACCCTTCATTTATTTTTTTTTAAATAAAAGACATCCTAACATAATTGACCCACACCAATGGTCTCTTGTGTATATATATTCCTTTTAACTGCTATTAGTAAAATTCTTTGAAGTTACATGTATCATTTTCCCATATAGGAATATAAAGTTTAACTTGAGTATCTTATAATTATTTCTTTTTCATATTTACCCTTCTAGTCTTCTCTTGAGTCTCCTGTTTAAATGTCAATTTTTCTATTCAGATCTGGTCTCTATTTTCAGAGAACAATTCCTTGGTTAAATCTAAGATGCAACTTTATTTCTGCTGCACAGGTGTTAATATTTCAGAATGGAAGAGAAAAATAGTTCATATAATATGACTCATTTTGTACATTTCCATTTTTGGACCTTTATAGAAAAATGTATTAATCCTTTTTTTCTTTATTTCTAACTAATGTTTCTAGCACATAAATATTATAGTAATACATTCAGTTTACCTGACCTGTTGCCCTATAGTTCAATTTCTTTTAGTTGGGTTGCCTCAGGGTAACACACACATATATACTACAGTCTCCCAGCTGAGAGTTAGATACTTTCTCAGTTTGATAATCCCCAACAGTATATATAATTTCTGCCCTTGGTCTTTTGATTTCTATTTGACCACACATTACTATGATACAGAAGACTGTATTTTGATCAGAAATAGTTACCAATCAAATGAATACAGAGCTGAGAATAATTAAGTAATCATTGATAAGTATGAAAAATGCAAGTATAAGAAAACTGGAGCATTGGGAAGTATTAACTTCCCTTTTTTAGAAGGAGAGTTAAAAAATAATCAAATAATATTCAATACTTTAAATGAAATTGGTACCTTTTGCTGAATGGGGAAGTATTTTCCCTCTCATTATGCAAAGACAGTTTGTCTTTATAAACCACATATTCATGAAATTATGATGATCTATCGAGAACCCACTAGTTGCTTCTGGAAGAAAAGATCATTATAAAAAAGTCCAAGATAATGAAGAATTGTTATTGCCAAGGAATTCAAAGAAAAACAATGCTCAAGGAAAGTCCCATGTGATTGTTGAGAGAAAAATGAATGTTTGGAACACTCCATGGAGGAATCTGGCAATAGGAAAAAGATTGAATGAGAATGCCATGTGGAAGAATTTGCTGTGGTAAACTGATTGCTTATTAGAAACAAGAAATAGCAGAAGGTTCAAAGACAAAAGACTTGAAAAAAAATTAGTTTGATTGAACAATTCTATATCAGACTGAATAGATACTAAATATATTATGTCTATATTACATGCAGTTACTAACTGATGAACTGAAGAAATCTATGACTGGCTAGAACTTTTTTGTATTCTATTTGAGGCAGCTTCTCTTTAGTGCTCATGGTCAGTTATAGTCTATAAAGAATATGATGATGGAATTTAGACCTAGAAGGTAGATTAGGAATAATCTAGTCCAAACCAATTATTTTTTATAGATGAAGAGATGGAAGTTTAGAAAGGTGAAATAACTTGCTAGAGGTCAGAAAGTAAACCCGCAGTAAACCTTTGTCCCCAGTTCTGATACCAACTTTGTAATTTTAGATTTCTAAATGGAAGTTTTTTCCACTAACAATTACCAACCATTCATTAAATCTCTCAGAAATATACAGTCTTAATTGTTACTTGAATTGAGGACATACAGAATAACTTGAATGTGAGCTAAGTGCAACATAAGCTTAAGGAGAGAGCATCTTTAAAAAAAATTGTTTCATTATTTTTCAACTTCATGTAAATTTTTTTGCATTTTTATTAAAACCATCAAAATGCATTTATTCTACAATTCTGAGTTGCACATACACAATTAAAACATTGTTATAATATACACAAATAAATGCATATTTGTATGTATATTTATATATTATTTGTAACATGTTATAAATATTACTTTCACATGTATGCATATGTCTACACATATACGCACATATGTTTGGTCCAAAACTTCCATTTTACAGAAAAAGAAATAGACTCAAAAAAATTTTTACTTGTTCAGGATCATGCAGTTAGTTAAATATCTTAGAAAGAATTTGATTTCAGTCTTCCTGACTTCAAGTTCAGTGTCTCTTATGAATATATATGCATATATGAACATAGATATATTGTAAATATATTGTATTTATACACAGTAATACAATATTTAATATAACAAAATATATGATACAGCAAAATATAATATATTCTATTTTCAAAGATGGTATGCAATACATATATAATATATACTTTATTTGTATTTATATGTATATAAATGTGTATGTATTTATATGTATATAAAATAATATTTTACATGTAGTATATGCTATTTCTTTTATCATAGCTTTCAGATAATATAATAATTCTTGCATTATCTCTTCTCAATCTATTCTCCAGGTTAGTTGTTTTTCCTATGAGATAGTTTATATTTTCTTCTATTTTTTCACTCTTTTGACTTTTTTTTCTCTTTAAAAACTGTCTCATGGAGTCATTATCTTTCATTTATCCAATTCTAATTTTTTAAAATAACTTTTTATTGATAGATGCCAGGGTAATTTTTTACAGCATTATCTCTTGCATTCACTTCTGTTCCGATTTTCCCCCTCCCTCCCTCCATCCCCTCCCCCTTGTAAAGCAAGCAGTCCTTTACATGTTGAATAAGTTACAGTATATCCTAGATACAATATATATGTGCAGAAGCGAACAGTTTTCTTGTTGCACAGGGAGAATTGAATTCAGAAGGTATAAATAACCTGGGAAGAAAAACAAAAATGCAAGCAGTTTATATTCATTTCCCAGTGTTCTTTCTTTGGGTGTAGCTGCTTCTGTCGATCTTTGATCAATTGATACTGAATTAGCTCTCTTTATCGAAGAGATCCACTTTCATCAGAATACATCCTCAAACCCAATTCTAATATTTTAAGGAATTATTTTTATCAGCTAATTTTTTAATCTGTCCAAATCCATTGTTAAAATTGCTTCCCCCCCAATATGCTTATGCTTCTTTTACCAAGCTTTTAACAGTCTTTTCACACTTTTTTTCTTAACTTTTATTTATTTGCTTATTTTTCCTCTATCACTCTTATTTGAATTTTAAAATAATGTGGGGTTTTTTTGGTTGTTGTTTTTTGGTCTGTCAGAAATTCTTTTTGGGACTTTGCCGAATTTTTATTTTTCTTTGAGTTTTGTAGCTGTTTTTTTACTGCATTATCTTTTGAGTATGTCTTGATTTTTTTCCTATCAAGATATTAGACTTTTAAGCTCAGGTTCTTTTTTGATATTTTTGTTGTCGTTTGATAATTTTCTAATCTATTTCTTGATTTGGAAATTTATGTTTATTTTGAGCTGTTGTGCAGTAGGGCCAAATATTCAAACTTTGGGATTTTTGTTTTGTTTTGTTTCGGTTTTTTTTTTTTTTTTTTTTGACCTGCAAAGGAGTTCTGGGAGGTTGCAAATTTTTGATGTTTCCAAGGTGATATGATCTAGCTAGTCCTGTGGTCACTGCTCTTCTGCCCTGCAATCTGATTGTTTACCCAGGAAATGTCTTTGATCTCTTTGAACTGTAATTAATACTGTTCTTCAAGATCCTTAATCCCTTAAAACCAGAAGTACTATTCCCCCTCAGGGTCTCATCTTTATTGAGCTAAAGTGCCTCTTCTTACCCTTAAACCATAAAGCAGAAGTGATTATAAACATTTGGA
This sequence comes from Antechinus flavipes, assembly GCF_016432865.1. NCBI lineage: Eukaryota > Metazoa > Chordata > Mammalia > Dasyuromorphia > Dasyuridae > Antechinus > Antechinus flavipes. Next base: position 94,496,611 of record NC_067402.1, read on the forward strand.
TTACAAAATATTTGCCCCTCATGACTTCCACTCATTCTTGATCAAAAGTCCTCCTCTCTACTCATGAACTATGACAAAGATGTGAGTACAGGCAATGCAATTGTCAAATTATGTCTGGTACTACATGCAGTTCTAGCAAGTTCAGGGCAGTCTTTTTCCTATCAGTTATGAGATTCCATTACTATATCTTATTTGGGAGCTCAAAAAGCTGTCACCATCACCTATTTCCTTCATGAGAGTTCCATCCAAGTGGACTTTGGGCAAGCTTCTTCCTTACACCACCATAGTCACAATTCTAAACAGTTTTGGGTTCAAACAATATTTAGCACTGATCTTTTGTTGGCTCTGGCATACCAGAATTCAGTTTGAAACTGGTAATTATTTGTTTTTTTAAATAACTTTTTATTGACAGAACCCATGCCAGGGTAATTTTTTACAGCATTATCCCTTGCATTCACTTCTGTTCCGATTTTTCTTCTCCCTCCCTCCCTCTACCCCCTCCCCCACATGGCAAGCAGTCCTTTACATGTTGAATAGGTTACAGTATATCCTAGATACAATATATGTGTGCAGAACCGAACAGTTCTCTTGTTGCACAGGGAGAATTGAATTCAGAAGGTATAAATAACCTGGGAAGAAAAAAAAATGCAAGCAGTTTATATTCATCTCCCAGTGTTCTTTCTTTGGGTGTAGCTGCTTCTATCCATCCTTGATCAATTGAAACTGAATTAACACTCTTTATTGAAGAGATCCACTTCCATCAGAATACATCCTCAAACAGTATCATTGTTGAGGTATATAATGATCTCCTGTTTCTGCTCATTTCACTTAGCATTAGTTCATATAAGTCTCGCCAGTCCTTTCTGTATTCATCCTGCTGGTCATTTCTTACAGAACAATAATATTCCATAATGTTCATATACCACAATTTACTCAACCTTTCTCCAATTGATGGGCATCCATTCATTTTCCAGCTTCTAGCCACTACAAACAGGGCTGCCACAAACATTTTGGAACATATAGGTCCCTTTCCCTTCTTTAGTATCTCTTTGGGACATAAGCCCAGTAGAAACATGCTGGATCAAAGGGTATGCACAGATTGATAACTTTTTGAGCATAGTTCCAAATCACTCTCCAGAATGGCTGGATGTGTTCACAATTCCACCAACAACGTATCAGTGTCCCTGTTTTCCCACATCCTCTCCAACATTCTGCATTATCTTTCCCTGTCATTCTAGCCAATCTGACAGGTGTGTAGTGGTATCTCAGAATTGTCTTAATTTGCACTTCTCTGATTAATAATGATTCGGAGCATATTTTCATATGGATATAAATAGTTTTAATTTCTTCTTCTGAGAGCTGTCTGTTCATATCCTTTGACCATTTATCCATTGGAGAATGGCTTGATTTCTTATAAATTAGAGTCAATTCTCTATATATTTTGGAAATGGGGACTTTATCAGAACCTTTGACTGTAAAAATGTTTTACCAAAACTGATATTATTTGAAGGAGAATTTTGGTAGGCCTCAGCTGAGTGCTTTCTCTACTACATCTTGGCTCCATGCCTGTAAGACAAGGAGAGGGTTTTTTCCTTTTTTATTCCTTTTTGTTTTGCATTCTTAGCAACTAACCCCATTCCTGGCATAGATTAGGCCCCCAATAAATTCTTGTTGAACAGAACAGGAAAAGACACAAGAAAAAAATAAACATAGTACTCATCAGGTTTGTTGTCAATGGGTCATCTCTATGTGGTTTATCAACTAAAATATATAAAGATGACATATGTAACATTAATGCATTTTTTAGTTATCAAGGTCTTTGCTAAGGCTATGTTAAATAATGTTAGAATCAACACACTATACAATGATTTCATAGCAGAAATAAACAAAAATCATACAAGAGAAATACTATATTCAAACATCCATGTCAAGAAAATGTACACCAAGGTGACACAAATCCCCTGAAATTGATTACCCATGTAATAGAAACACTTTCCAGAAGATTAGTGTGAAGCAAAGTAGAGAACAGCCAACACAATCTCTTTGCAAATGACAGTACACTATTCCCCAGAGATCCTATACATTTATAAAACAAAATAAAATATCTATAAGAAAAAATATGCAATTTGACTGAAAAATGAACCCCTCCAAAACAATTTGGATAAAAAAAGGAAAGTGTCATGAAAGGATATGTCAAACTCAATATTTGGGAAATTGAAGAACACAGGTTATAACTACTGGGAAAAACTGAGTAGTGAAAATGTATTTGAAAGAATATGGATGCAAAGGAGAACCAAAATGACAGAACAAAGGCAGGAACTCACCTGAAATCCTCCCCCAAACCCTCCAAATTCCTTTAAATAATGACTCTAAATACATTTTAGAGTGCTGAAACCCACAAAATATGAAATGGAAAAATTTTCCAGCCAAAGACAACTTAGAAGGTCAAAAGGAAATAACTTGCACTGTCCTGCACTAGGACAGGAATAGAATGTAGTCATGGTGCAGACTGAACCAATACAGCTCTGGCCCTAGCAAACCAGGAGCTGGCCTTGGGGTCTTTGAATCATTGCCAGTATCAGTGGTTTCCAGATTTATCAGGCCATGGATGCAGGGGCAAGTTGGAAGCTCTTCAGGAAAGGTTTGTCACAGGAGGAGTTATGGGAGATACTGAATCAAAAAGTGATCAAAAACAGTGGCTCCTGGAGGTCTCAACAAACAGGTAATGGGGCCAAACAACTGGTCAGAAGGAGATTACATGGGTTTCTTTGCTATCACTGAGGCAGAAATCTGTTGCTTTGTTCATACTAAGATCTGGGTTGGAGTGCTGGTTCATAAGCAAGTTCCTAGAAGAATCTCTGAAAACAGCAGCACAAAAACCCTGAAACTTGGGACATCACATTCTCCAATCTAGAAATAGAGCCCTTCTTTAATAAAGAGTCAAAAGTCAAGTAAGAGTCTACAGGAAATGAGAGGAAGGGGATATAAGAAGGGGGAATGATAAAAGAGAAGGCATATTGCAGGAGTAGGTGGTCAGACACAAATGAAAAAATGACAGAAAAAAAGATTTTGACCATAGAAAGTTAATATGGTGACAAAAAAGATCAAAATGCCCACTCAGAAGAAGACAACAAAGTCAAAACTCCTACATCCAAAGTCCCCAAGGGGAAAAAAAAAGGAATTACTCTCAGGCCACAGAGGAGCTTACAAGGGACTTTGAAAATCAAATAAAAGAGATAGAGGAAAAATTGGAAAGAGAAATGGAAAAGATGCAAAAGGAAATGCAAAAACTAATGAGAAGATTGCTTTAAAGAGCAAAATTGGACAAATGGGAAAGGAGATATAAAAGCATACTGAGCATAAAATCCTTCAAAATTGGAATTGAGTAAATGGAAACGAATGATTTTATAAGAGATTAAAATAATAAAACAAAAAGAAAAAAATGAAAAAAAAGAAAATAAGTGAAATATCTCACTGGAAAAACAACTGACCAGGAAAATAGATTCAGAGGAGATAATTAAAATTATTGCTTTACCTGAAAGTCATGATCAGAAAAAGAGCCTATACATCATCTTTCAAGAAATTATAAAGAAAAATTATCCTGATATTCTAGAACCACAAGGTAAGATAGAAATGGAAATCCATCAATCACCTTCTAAAAGAGATTCCATGATGAAAACTCCTGGGAATATTATAGCCAGATTTTGAAGAAATTTTGATCAAGGAAAAATATTACAAACAACCAGAAAGAAATAATTCAAGTATAATGGACTCACAGTCATATTAACACAAGATTTAGCAGCTTCTATATTAGAGGATCAGAAAACTTAGAATATGATATTCTAGAGAGCAAAGGAGCAAGAATTACAATCAAGAATCAACTACTCAACAAAACAAAGTACAATCCTTCAGAGGAAAAGATGGTTGTTCAATGAAATAAAGGATTTTTAAGAAATGGTGAAAAGATCAGAGATGAATGGAAAATTTGATTTTAAAATACAGGATTCTAAAGAACCATAAGGAAGTAACTAGGAAAGAGAAATAATAAGGGACTTATAAAGTTAATCAATTTATATTCCTATAAAGGAGAATGATATTTGTAACTCATAAGAACTTCTCATTATCTATTACAAAAGAGGCAAGAGAAGGCTTTTAAAATGGAGAAGAGTGGAAAGGAAGGAAAGTGAATGAATCTTATTGTCATCAGAACTGGCTCAAAGAGAAATAATACACACATTCAATAAATATCTGTATTAGCCTGAAGGAAAATAAAAGGGGAAAGGGAATATGAGAAGGGTGGAGGGTGATAGAAAAGAGGGCATATTGCAGGAAAAGATAGTCAGATACAAAACACATTTGAGGAGGGACAGGGTGAAACTATAGGAAGAATAGAATAAAGGTTTGGGAAATACAGCAAAATGAAATGTATTATATACAAAATAATAGCAATGCAAATGGATGATATTCTCAGCAATATAATGATCCAAGATTATTCTGAAGACATGATGAAAAATGTTATTCATATTCAGAGAAAGAATTGATTTTCTGAATACAGATGGGCAAGTACTTTGTTTTCTAACTTTATTTTTCTAGAGCTTTTTTTTTTCAGGGGTGGGAGGATGGGATCTATGTTTTCTTTCACAACATAAATCTTATAGAAATATTTTATATAGTTTTCCAAATGTTTTCTTCATGGGAATGGGGTGGAGAGAGAGGAAGGAAGACAATCTAGAACTTAAAGTTTTAAAAACAATTGTGAAAAATTGTTTTACATATAATTAGGAAAATTAAAATATTGAAAAATGATGAGACAAAACCAGTGATTTTTGGCTAGGTATAAGAGGAAAATATCACTGATGACCCAAAGTAAAAATGGAATGTACCATTTTATTTAATAGCCCTCAAAGCACATTATAAGTCATTTACATCCAATGTATAGATAGAAATTACTAATAAACCAAGTTTTAATGAAGGATATATTATGATAAGAGAAGGTAAGTGACCAAATATATTCTGGCAAATGGCAAGATGAAATCATGTTTTTTTTCCCCAAAATTAGAATGAATGCCACATTCAGACAATGTGACATAGTAGCAAGATATATTGGTTTAGGACAGAACTTAAACCTTGGTCCTTACTATCTGTGTGACCACAAGTAAATCTCCTCCCGTCTTTTAATTGTGGTATTTTAATCTGTATAGTGAAAGGATTGGGCTAAATGATATATGAGATCTTTTCTAGATCAAAATCCTAAGAATGCATATGAATTCATAGACATACAAACACAATAAGGCATTTGATGTTAATCTTCTTTGATTATACTTTATTAATCTAAGTATAAACTGAACACAAACTGGTACTCAGCAGAGTTAAAAACTAATTCTCAAAGTTTTTATTGTACTCTAGTAAAAGCTGCTCTTAGAAAGAGCCTTTACCAATTCCAATAGACTTATGATGGAGAGAGCCATCTGCATCCAGAAAGAGGACTGTGGGGACTAAGTATGGATCACAACATAGTATTTTCACCATTTTTGTTGTTTTTTGCTGGGTTTTTGGTTTTTTTCTCTTTTTTCTACTTTTTGATTTTTCTTATGTAGCATAATTGTAGAAATTTGTATAGAAGAATTGCACATGCTTAACATATTTTGAATTGCTGTCTAAGCAAGAGGATGAGGGAAAGAAGGGAGGAAAAAAATTGGAAAATAAGGTTTTGCAAGAGTGAATGTTGAAAACAATCTATGCATATATTTTGAAAATAAAAAGCTAAAAATAAAGAAAGAGCCTTCAGTGGTATCCATCTATTCATCTTAAACAAGATCCTGAGGGAAAAGAAAAAAAATATTTCTAGCTCAAGCATATAGAACACCCAATCAGTGTGTGTGGGGAAAGGAATTTAAATAGGATGATATTAGTCAAGAATAGTCCTGTTAACAAAAGGTCTGACTAAAATGACTTTGGGGAGACAGCTTCAATGGTTCAAATTCAAAAGGATTATGCTTCAGATATAATTTTTCAGAAAGAAAATAATTAGTTGACATCAGGCCAATGAAATCATTGACAAAAGATATTACATTTCTAAAGTGAATTTAGTTCTATGGGACATATTGAATCAATGAACCATAAGAATAATGATGCCAAATCAAGAATATGTGGATTTTAGATCAAAACCAAGGATATGTAGGATTCATACATATAATATAAGGCAAATCAATCTAACTGAAGTAGCAAAACTTTTTAAGTGAGACCTAGGGGGATGCAAGTACTAGATAGGTCACATCATTATCAGTAGGTGGTAACGATAATCTCTCTTCATGCCATGGCAGAGATATACTAGCATTTAGAACTCAAGAGCCCTAGAAATTGCTATTTTTCTTATACCTGTTCTTATATCTGCTGTTGTCTTATACCTGTGGTTCTTCTTCTAGTCTAATTCTCACAGCCAAAATATAGGGTAGCAACCCTTGTGGGAAAGGATGCCACCTTTTTTTCCATTCTGAATACTGCCAACCAACTACCATTTATGAGCATTTAAACACATTAGCTCAAATAGCAATGTCCATAGACCATTAACAATGCTAGTATCATCTCCCATTAGAACCATTATTCTAGGAAGCAAAATTGGAAAGCAAGCTGCCATCTTTCTCTCTCTTCCTGAGGTAGAGCCAACTCTACTGAAGACCTAGAGAAAAAAAAATTGTGACATCAATGTCCTTGGAACTGTCACACGATATCAGTAAATATAGGAAAATTAAAATTTCACAAAAAGAAGATGCTTTTCCACTGTGTCCTAAAAAGCACTCAATTATTCACTCTGACTTTCAGCTGAAACCTCTAATATGTGTTGTGCTTTCTTGGTAGAAAGTGAGCTCCTTGTAAGCAGGAACTGTTTTCTTTGTGTCCTCATTACTAATATTGTATTTTGATTATAATGAGCATTTACCAACTATTTTTTCATTGATACACAGATGAAAGTGCAAGAGTAAATAATTTTACTATAAATGAGGAAGAAAAATAAAAAAATTCAAGATAGACCCTTTCCAGAACTAATAAACTGAGGTGCAGATAAAATGAATACATTTCTCATGTTCACACAGTTCATCTTTACAAAAGGTCTATTTTATTTAAAAAAAAAACTATCCTAAAATTCTGTTCCCCTCAAATGTTTGTTTTTAAATGTTTTAAAATATTGTTTTTATTTTTAAAATTAATGTCATTATTTTCTTTTTAAATCAATAAGCAATGTAAAATTAGCATTAAATTTTCAACACCTGGCTTTTGCTCAGTAAATCAAGTTCAAAGGCTTCTTTCCATTTAAATTCTTTTTAATTTTTATAATATTTTTAGGATATAGTATTCTTTGAATTTAAGTCTGCTTTAAGTTCAGTGATATTTGTATTACATCTTCACATCAGGATATTCTGATAATAATCTGAAATCATGATTCACAGGAAACAAATATATTGCTAGTTTGAAATATGTGGTCAATATGGAAAATTATATTTAAGTGTTAAAATATATTTTAAAATAGATTGAGGATAATGTGAAGGCTTGGGCAAGAAATTTAGCTTAATGTTTTAAATATGTTGAACCACATTAATATACCACATATTACCATGATATAAGACTTCCATGATCTGTGATCTATAATGATATTTGTACTATTTTGCTAATTACACATTAATAAGCAGGAGAATAAGACATTTTAAAATGTGAAAGAAATATATAAGCACTCTGTCCTCAAGATCAATTTATTTAAAACTGGAAATGAAAATCACCTTTTAAAATGAGCTCAAGCTATGTCTTCTTTTGACATGGCAATTTCCTCATTTGTTAAGCAGAATAACTATCATCATGCCTAATTTATTAATGATTGCACAAAACACAAAATCAACCTTATTTTTATAAAAATAACCACTAAGGTGCTAAACATTACTTCTGTTAATCATGTAATAATAAACCTGTGCACACAGCTTGGGTTGTAAGCAAACACAAAGCCAGAGCTGCAAATTTCCTTTTTTTTTCCATTCCCAACAACACACTCACAGTCGGTAACTAGTTAAGTATCTCAGAGAAGTCTATAAATTGAAAGTAGAAGCTGCATTACCTCATTTCCTACTGTTCTGACAGAGAAGTGTAACCTAGAAATCAGCAAGTACTAACCAGTAGGTGGAGGAAACTATATGGTAACATGCAAACAGGATGGACAGTGAGAAGAGGGAAACTGAAGGGAATGCTGCTAAGAAAGACAATATCAAGCAGAATTTGTGTCAGAAAAGGAAAATTAAAATAAGGATATAGTAAAAGATTATTGAGAGAGTTGATCAATACTTACTAATTAAGGGAACCAGGGTACTTGCATCACACAGCAAATAATTAGAGAATGGCACTGTTTAGACGATTCCCAAAATGGAAAAATGATTGATTTAATTCAGTGTCTGGGAAAAGCTTTTCTTAAAGGTTTACAATTCTGGCAACAATAAGATAACTCATATTTATTGTAGGTAATCAAGTCTAGTTCTTTCTTCTGTTAATTATAATGTTTGGTGGGGTCAGAAGCTATTCCAGTGTTAAGAATTCCAAGCAAAATGTCAAGGAGAAGGAGTAATCAGAAATTGCAAAGTGGTTACTGTAAACAAGAAATGAAAATAGGACTTAATTTTTAAGGAGAAAAGAAACATAGCATGGATTATGAAGAGAACAATCACCAGGAAAATTATGTATATACATATATATATATATATTTAGCAAAGAGAAAAACATCAAGAAGCTCTGAGTATACTGCTATATTCTGTTGATATGTTTCCTTCTGATGCATATGTAATGCCTAATCACCACTGAGTCGTGCCACCATTACTGAGAATTTGTCTAACATTTGATGTAGAGGAATTAATTTCGATAATGATGACATATTTAGCTTAACTGGAAAATAATCTGCCTTATAAACCCATGTTAATCACTAAAAAAATCAAGAAATAGCTGACAGTAGACACGTATAATATTCAAGAATACTTTCATGATACTTCCTTTAAGAAAAACAATTGTAGGTACCAAACAAGGAAGACATTAGAATTCTCCAATATAACAGTAATAATAATTATAATTAAAATGATTTTATCTCTCTATATATACTAAAATTAGTTCATTAATTTCAATATAGACAGTATCACCAATCATAGTGCAAGAGTTTGTCAAAATAAATTGTTTGCACATAGTAAAAATTATCTTATTGTTAAAGGACAAAAACAAAGGGGAAATTAGAAGATAAGATTACAGTGTCATAGATTTAGTATTTGGACAGATCTTGTCATCTAGTTTAACCCTCTCAGTTTATAGATAAAGAAACTGACACCTTGAGAGTTAAGTAACTAACCTGCTCAAGTTTATATAGGAATTAAGTAATATAACCAAAATTTGACACGCAGTAAGATTTACTGATCAAATGATAAAGTGTAAATGTATTTTCAGTCAGACCTATTTATAAAAGGTCATTGTCTTTGAAATAAGAGAAATAGACAAACCAAAAATAATTCTATCATGCTTCCTTAAAAGAGTTTAAATTATGTGAAACAGTAACTGTCATGGTGGCAGAATGAGTCCAGAATCCATCTTAATCAGTAGCCACTGAATCTCCTTACCCAACCCATATATAGCATTAATTTAAATATTAGTATATCTTCAAAGTGTTATTGGAGAAAATGGAGGAATATTTCAAGCAGTATCAACTGGCAAAAAAGAGACAAGGAGATGAGAGGAAAATAAGCCATAGAGAGACAAATTTTAGCTTCACTTTAATGAGTTCATCCTAATGCCATTTGTAGATGAAACTGAAAGGTATGCCATTAATAAGTAAAAAGGAACAGATTTATATTCATTTCTATGATATTCTATTTTCATTAATGGCAGAGGGGGAAATATCATACTGTTTTTTTCTACCAGAGAAACTTCTTCAATACATGAAGAAGTTAAAAAGAGAATTAAAACAGAATTCAGAAAAAAAAAAACAAATTCTCCAAATATGTGTGTGTATGTATGTATATATATATGTATAAATATATATATATATATATATATATATACATATGTGTGTGTGTGTGTGTGTGTGTGTGTGTGTGTGTGATGGAGATGTCACTAGTGTAAGAGTATTTTGTGATGGATTTTAATGATATCTAAAAGTGAATAAATATCCTCAAAAATGAAAATGATTACAGGTTATATTCTTACTAAAAAATATAGCTAAGAAGATAGGAACCACTACCATCCCTTCATCATTAGAAATCTTTAGGGACTAGTCAATGTGTACATACACACATAATGAGAATACAATATCAGAGTTTCACATAAAAATTTCTATATGCACTATATTTTTAAGGTCACAAAATTGACTAAATATAGCAAATACATTTATTTACTATTTAATTTTTTTTTTTTTACTCAGTAAAGCAAACATTAACTTTAAAGCCTTTACTTGAAGAAAGTTTTTCCAGTCATATGATAAAATCACTGAAAATTCCAAGACAGATCAGTTCTTGTAAATCTTTACAGACCTTTATAAAGTCAACTTGTCCATCATTTTTATAGAACAATAATAATCCATTATCTTCATATACCACAAGTTATTTAGCCATTCCTTGATTGATGGACATTTCATTTTCCAAACAAACAAAATGGACAAACACAGTTAAGGTTGTGCGATGTCCATATAATCACATATTGTTTGCTGGGTAACTTATTGAATAGGTCTATCAGGTCACATATCTTGGACAGATGATGTGGTTTAATAGAAGGACAGTTTATGTGTTCCACTTTGCATTTCTGAAATATCCAGAGAAAGTAAGGAAGAACTCCTATATATTGGAAAGATTTCCATGGTGAATATCCTTTCCTTAAAAAAAAAATAATGCTAGATTTTGTACATTATTTGAGAAATGCCATTTCACTTTATCCTCAAAACAACCTTGGAAGGTAGGTGCTACTAAGTGCATAAAGTATATAAAGCTATATTTGAACTCAAAACTTTTCAACCCTAGGCCCTGTACTTTATTTATAATTTGCCCTGTCAACAAGGAAGAAATGTAGGAATATACACCTATATATATATATATATATATATATAATTGGAAAAAAGGGTGCACTCACACAGTGAAAACTGGGAATAGACATTTCATGGACAACCTAGATGCTTCAGTGGCATTCATAACATCTTAAGAAAACCAGAGATTAATGTAGGTAAATGTAGGTAAAAGTGATTAAATCCGCAGTAAAGAACTTATGGAAAGATAGGGAGATTAATTATAGAGGTAGAGAAGAGAGTATAAATGCCTGTGATTTGTATGCACGGAGGGAATATTCACATCACTGAGAGCATGAATCCATTGTTTAGGGTAGTAGTACCACAGTGCATCTAAAGAAGCGTCTAAATTGAATCATGGACTGCCATACCTGGAAGGGACCTGTCTGGCCATGTGATCTAACTATCTGGTTTCTATATATGTAAAACTTGAAGACCAGAGAAAGGAAAAAGATTTAGTAAGTGTCATACAATTAATAAGGAGGCAAAGCTAGAGCTAGAACCAAAAGCCTGAGAATCTCAATTTAGGGTTTTTGCATTAAACTTCACTATATTTCAAAAGTGTCTAAGTTATCTGAACATTTTTGTAATTGCTATAATTGCCTATGTAAAGCAAACTTGTTCTTCTGTTATATTTAAAATTTTAATGGATAACAATTCTCATTGTTTATATTTGTATTATATTGCACTGTATTGCAATACAGTTTTGGGGTGACCTGGAAATAAAAGTTATCCTAATGGAGAAAATGTGCTATTCCTTCTATAGAATTATATGCTAATAACTGAAATTGTCTATCTATTCCACACACATAAATGCAGCCACAGTTTTTGGTTTCATGCTCTTAACCAAAGGAAATTGCCCTGAATTGATGAAACTCTTTGAAAGTGTCAATAGCAAATCATTAGCACATATTCATTATTCACTTTGTAGATATTGCACCAAAGTCTAGAGATGCTTCCTCCAAGCACTGTAGTCCTGCCTGACAAATTTCATAAAGCAAAGACCTTTGACTTGACACTGAAATAAAACTTGAATACCATTCATTTATTACAAAGTTTAAAATACCAACTGTGATTAGGTTTAGAGGAGGATGAACGGCCTTAACAAGGACAGTTAATTAAAATTACACGTTAGATGAAATATACATTATTAGTCCTCAGGGAACACCATTCCCTCTTCCTGTATCTGCAATGCATGTGTGTGTGTGAGTATACTTGACACGTACAACAGTATAATAAATTATTTCCATTTATTTTACATTGTAGATCTACAGGAATCACAATGACTGATGATGAATAAACTGTTTTGAAGAAAATAACATCCAGCCTGCAGCATATAATTTTGCTCCGTCCTTTCTTCTCTCTCTTTCTCCAATTCTTCATTCCTTCCTCCTTCCCTCTGTCCCTTTCTTCCTCCCTCCATTCCATCTTTCTTTTATTCTTTCTTTTCAGGTTAGTCTTCATATAACTAAGAAGTATGCAAGTAGCACAAACATAAATGGAGCTTAGTCTCAGTTTAATCCAGAGGGTAAGGAATACTTTCTTGTCCTCTCCCTCATTTCCTCCCTCATCTCCCATCCTCAGGCTGGTGTCTTAAGATCATTAACTAGCCTATTCTATCACTCATGCAGTTTCCTATCATTATGAATCTTCTCTCCTGATCATCCCCTACTTATGCCCAAGTTAAAAAAAATTAGCTATGGCTTCATATAATGGAAAGGACACTAGATTAGGAGTTTGGAAGGTCCTGAAAATTAGTCTAGTTTCTATCACCAATAATATAGTAATTGATAAGACATAACTCCTCAGTTCCTTATTTTCTTCTTCTGTAAAAACTGAGGTACTTAGGTAGAAAAAATGAAATAATAGGAAGCATTGTATCATCTGGAGTGTTCATGAGATTTTGGGATTCATAAGATTTAATTTCAAATTCTGGCTCTCTTTAGCATTGTTAACTATCACAAATGCCTTTCCTTCTCTTGGCTTCCATTTTTCATCTATAAAAATGTAGTAGTTGGGAATGGACAGTCTTTCAGGTCCCTTTTAGTTATAAATTGCGTAACTCAATGATTTCTCAAATCTTTTCTAAATGTAAACCTTCTGAACTATTAATAGTTTTGATAACTGATGATTGTGAGAAGCTAACAATGGCAAATGAGACAAGGAAGCTTTAGATGAGCTTTGTCAATGTCACTCATTCAACCATTATTGTTGATTGATTCAAAACCAAATAGTTTGTCATTAGCTGCACGCGAATAGGATCTTTTCCTTAGTGCATGGATGTAACTCCTTTTAATAGGATTTATCCGTGAACACTGAAAGAGAAATTTAGCTTTAAATCACTTGATGCCTAATCTCTTGCCCATTTGGCCCTAATTTATAGAACCCCTTGTCTTCTGGAATCAGATTTACAGAGTCCTTATCTGCTTTATAGTCTCAGCTTAAGATTTAGCTTTGGTGATTTCTGTTTAATAATTCATCATGATAGAAGACTTTGAGGTGTTTACCTGAAGGTTATGGCACCAATGCAAATGGTTGATTAATTGATTTATAAATGCAGAGGCTAAACAGGAGTTTAGAAACTGCTGAATAAAGGTGAGTTTGCTTGGTAACTTAAACTAAACAAAGCACATGTTTATATTGTAGCAAAGTGGGTGCAGTACTGCTTATGGGAGAACAGAAAGAAGACCCAGTTTTGAGTCTAGGTATTTCCATTGAATAATTGTGGGATGTGATCAGGCCAATTAAATTATCTTAATTTCAATTTCTATAACTGTAAAAAGAGACAGTTGATTAAGATGACATTTAGATCATTTTTCAGTTTAGAGATTCTTTAACAGCCAATGAGTTGAGCCAATGAGAATGAGTCATTTCTAGTTATGGCTTTATGAAAGTTACATCTCTCTGGTTCTCAATTTCCTCATCTGCAAAATTAAAAAGTTGTGCTTCACTAAAGAATATAATTCAGGGCAGCCAGGTGGCACAGTGGATAGAGCACTAGCTCTGAAGTCAGGAGGACCTGAATGTAAATCTGACTTCAGATACTTAACACTTCCTTGCTGTGTGACCCTGGGCAAGTCAGTTAACCCCAATTGTCTCAGCAAAAAAAAAAAAGTAATTCAACAAATATATACTAAGAGATTCTCATGAGGTTTAGCATTAAGTAGAGACTATTGGCAGACCTTAAACTAAAATCTAGTTTTTCTCCATTGACTTATTTTTTTTTTCTCCCTGGAAAGTACAATAGTTTTTCTGACTCAAACTATTGTACTTTCTGGGGAGAAAAAAATAATAATTCAATGGATCTCCAAGTTTTAGACCTTGCAGGCTCCTTAAAGGTATAAACAATTCTTTTTAATATAAACTATTAAAAACACTATTAAATATACAGTTTTAAAAATAGAAATAGTTTTGTATTGCTCTGGCTTATGTAAATTGAGAACACTTACTTTCAATTTTAAGACTTTCTTATTGATTGCTATTTTTTCCATTATTGTTTATCAATTTTCTACTAGTATTTCTGTATTTCTGAAGCTAACATATAAGTCAAACAAATATATATACATAATATTTTTCATGCTGCCATTTAAAAATGCTCATTTAATTATGCTATTTTGTCATATTTTTCAGATACTCATAGAACAATATTACAAGATCATTTCAGGACTTAATGGTAATAATGTAATCAAAATACATAATAGGAAAGAAAAAAGTTAGTTAAAGTTTCTAATGTCATATACAAAAATAATATATTGACAAACAAAAGAAAACTTGCCATCATTTCTTGTTTGCAGTCAATAGTTTTGGTAAATAAACTTTCTTAATTAGCCTTTGTATATATAAAATAATTTTTTCTAGGCAAAAAAGAGAACCAAACACTTAACATGTTTGTATTTTATTATTAATATTATTTTAAAGGGAATTATTGTGTCAAGTTTAAGCTTTTTTTCCAAATGTGTTCTCACATCCAATTCAATGCAACTAACATTTTTAAGTACTAATATGTGTAAGAAAAAAGTAGGCACTGGCCATATTCAAATACCCAGTTCAAATAAATTTGTAGTCACATCCATCTTGGTTCTCATTTCAAGGATACATGTCTTCTTCATTGTGAGTCTTGTCCATATGTATTCTGTTAAATTTATAATAGTTCCTTGGGGTTTTCCTAACTTCTTGACACCATGAAGATCCCAGTAGGGACACAGATTATCTTCACTCTCATAAAATAATCAACTTACCTTTTTAGACCATACATTTCTTGGAGGATATCCTTCACTCAAATTCTTCGTTTTTTTTTCCATTTTCCAGTTTGTTATAAATTTCTCCTTTGTAACAACATCTTTAATTTTCATGAACTTCTTTCCACTTCACTGTTTGTGATATTCTGCCTCTTTAATTCTGATTCTAACTAATTTTGGTTTCTAGTGTCTGATTAATTTCTTAATAGATAAGATCCATAGGCCCTAGATGATCTGTTTTTCCTTCATGTACTTCTGTGAAAAATGGGTATTTTTTATCTATTTTTTCCTGAAGTGATACTTAGACTAAACTTTTTTGAGTGGATAGAGAACTTATCCAGAAAGCTCTTCAGTATATTAGACTTTAGAACACAAACTTATTACTTTAGAGATGGAAAGTACCTCAGATTATTTATTCCAACTCCTTCATTTTATATATGAGGAAATTGATCTAGAAAGGTAAAGTAACTTGCTGAAAGGTACAATAGTATCAAGGGATTCATACTCAGGTCTTGGTGTGATCACCTTGGTTCAGTTAGAACATATATGTGGAAGATCTCATATTTGTGGAAGATCACTATAGTGTGGTAGATCAGCTATTTGCACACTCTGGTATGGTTGAACATCCTTAGTGAACATGGATTTCCATTTGATGCTTCACCTGATTGAAACAGTCAGAAGAGAACACAAATATTTCTCTACATATTTTAAAAAAATATTGTATGATTTTGATGGAAAATTTTTCACTGTTTCTATTTTGAAGAATATGCCACCATTATTCTCAATAAAACTTGAGTTTTAATAAAAATAAAAATTTAGTTCAGAAGTTTCTCTAGATACTTTGATCTAAAAATATCTCTTCTGCTTTGCCCCTCACCACTGAGAATATACACTAGACTAAGTTCATTTCTGAACATATCCTTGTGGGGAATAGTTTACTTTTTGGGTTTATTGTCATTGCAGTGATATTGGATTATTTGTGTCATCAGAAAAGTATGTGTGATAAGGAAAAAAATGGACAAAGGAATTATGACCAATCAAACATATAATGGGCAATTACTGACTTCAGTTTTTAGTGAGAAATGTATGTATGCAGAATTTGAGCTAGGAGTAACATACACAATTTAAGGATCTGAAGAAAAAGGATACATTAGAGAAAAGTATGGACTGCAAGAAGGGACAGTGCATGTATCATAATTAAAGCAGACCTCTACACACCAAGAGGAAATGGTCAAATCTTATTTTTTGCTTTCATTTAAGATATTCTGCCTCGAATAAAATTATCAGTAAATACTACCAGTGAATCATGATTTGATTTCTGAAATCTTCAATTTCTTAGCATTATCTAGCCTGCATGAAGGAAATATTTTCTTATTCTAATAAGAGGATGCCTAGATGTCATGATACATTTTAGTTGGGCTTTAAAAAGAAGGGCAAGAATTCTACTTGCAAGGAAGCAAGTGAACATGTCACACAGAAAAAAAAATAATTATGAGTGATGGAGTAGGAATAAGAGAAGAGTTATAAAAAGTGACTTCTCGACTTCCGGTTAAGATGGCGGAGAGGAGGCTCACAGCTGCATAAGCTCCACACTTTCTCTCACTATCCATTTCATTACAAGCCTCTGAATCAATGCTTGACTGAAAAAAACCCACAAATAGTTACCAAGAGAAGCCATCCTTGAGATCCGCCAAGAAAGGTCTGTCTTTACTGGAGGGCTGGGGCGGTTTTAGATCGGGCGCAGGCGGCGGGCAGCGGCAGTGAGGGCACAGGAGCAGACTGGAGAGGGGGTGGAGAGTGATCGTAGCCGTCTCTGCGGGGAGAGCTTTGCTACAGGTTTGGATACTTTCCTCCGGCAGCAAGTCAACAGCCCAGCAGAGAAGCTAAAAACACCGGGGATGAAGAATACAACCCCAAACAGCTGGAGTCTCTCAGGACCTGGCCGCCCCCCCCCTTACCCCCCCCTCAGTGACTCAGCACGCTTTGGGATCTCAGAGCGCAGGCGCAGCACAGTCCTGCTAGTGCCTCACTGCTGCCCCCTGCAGTCTGTAGAGGAAGCTCGATAACACACCCAGCCCCCCCCCCCAAAGAAAGACTCCAGTTTTTTCTGTTTTTCTTTGGTAGTTTGTCTCTGATTAATAGACAGAATGAGCAAGAAGCTGAAGAGGACTTTAACCCTTGACAGCTTCTACACAGATAGAGAGCAGACTCTAAATCCTGAGGAGACTAAAAACAGGCAGTCCCCAGGTGAATCCCCAAAGGAGGAGATTGTCTGTTCCTCAGCACAGATGAACCTCATAGAAGTGATTAAAAAGGCTCTGACAAGGGAGCTAGAAGAAAAATGGGGAAAGCAGAGTGAGGCTTGGGAAAAGGAGAGGGAGGCTTGGCAAAAGAGCCTGGAGAAAGTTAAAGAGAGAGTGGATAAAGAAGTAAAATCCTTGAAAAATAGGATTAGTGAACTGGAAACAGAAAACAGCTCTCTAAAAAACAAAATTGGCGAAATGGAAAAAAATTCCACAGAACAAAAGAACTCAATGGGACAATTAGAGAAAGATTTTAAAAAAGTGAGTGAAGAGAATACTTCACTGAAAATCAGAATTGAACAAGTGGAATTGAATGACTCGAGGAGACAAGAAGAATCAGTCAAGCAAATCCAAAAAAATCAAACAATGGAGAAAAATGTGAAATACCTTCTGGGGAAGACAACAGACCTGGAAAACAGATCCAGGAGAGACAATCTGAGAATCATTGGACTCCCAGAAAAACATGATGAAAAAAAGAGCCTGGACACTGTCTTCCAGGAAATTATCAAAGAGAACTGCCCAGAAGTCATAGGAACAGAGGAAAAAATAAACATTGAAAGGATTCATCGATCACCCACTGAAAGGGATCCTAAAATCAAAACACCAAGGAATATAGTGGCCAAATGCCAGAACCCTCAGATGAAAGAAAAAATATTGCAAGCGGCTAGAAAAACCCAATTCAAGTATCAAGGAGCCACAATAAGGATCACCCAGGATCTGGCAGCATCCACATTAAAAGATCGAAGGGCCTGGAATATGATATTCCGAAAGGCTAAGGAACTTGGTATGCAACCAAAAATAACTTACCCAGCGAGAATGAGCATCTTTTTCCAGGGAAGAAGATGGACATTCAACGAAGTAAGCGAATTTCATCTATTTCTGATGAAAAAACCAGAACTTAACAAAAAAGTTTGATCTACAAATATAGACTCAAGAGAAATCTAAAAAGGTAAAGATTAATCTTGGGAACTATATTTTGACTATATAGATGTATAAAGAATACATGTATACCTTGTTCTAGAAATTGATGTGGAAAGGACATTGTACCAGAAAAAGGGTAAAGTGGGGGTAGTACATCTCATGAAGAGGCATAGGAAACCTATTATATCTGAGAGAAAGAATGGAGGGGGATGAATATAGTGGGTATCTTACTGCCTTCAGAATTGGCTTTAAGTGAAAAATCTTAAGACATATTCAATCTATGATGAAACTTCTCCCATCTCATTGAAAAGTGAGAAGGGAAAAGTGGAAAGGGAAGGAATAAGCTAAGCGGAAGGGAATACGGGAACTGGGAGGGAAAGGGGTAAGATAGGGGGAGGAACTCTAAGGCGGGGGGAGGGACACTAAAAAGGGAGGGCTGTGAGACTTGGAAGGGGGGGAAAGGGGAAAGAAGGGAGGAAAGCATAAACCGGGGTTAACAAGATGGCAAGTAATACAGAATTGGTCATTCTAACCATAAACGTGAACGGGGTAAACTCCCCCATAAAGAGGAAGCGGTTAGCAGAATGGATTAAAAGCCAGAATCCTACAATATGTTGTTTACAGGAAACACACCTGAAGCGGGGAGATACATGCAGGTTAAAGGTAAAAGGTTGGAGCAAAATCTACTATGCTTCAGGTGAAGTCAAAAAAGCAGGGGTAGCCATCCTGATCTCAGATCAAGCTAAAGCAAAAATTGACCTAATTAAAAGAGATAAGGAAGGACACTATATCTTGCTAAAGGGTAGCATGGATAATGAAGCACTATCTATATTAAACATATATGCACCAAGTGGGGTAGCATCTAAATTCTTAAAAGAGAAACTAAGAGAGCTGCAAGAAGAAATAGATAGTAAAACTATAATAGTGGGAGATCTTAACCTTGCACTCTCAGAATTAGATAAATCAAACCACAAAATAAATAAGAAAGAAGTCAAAGAGGTAAATAGAATACTAGAAAAGTTAGATATGATAGATCTCTGGAGAAAATGTAATGGAGACAGAAAGGAATACACTTTCTTTTCAGCAGTTCATGGAACCTATACAAAAATTGACCATATATTAGGACATAAAAACCTCAAACTCAAATGTAGTAAGGCAAAAATAGTAAATGCATCCTTTTCAGACCACGATGCAATGAAAATTACATTCAACAAAAAAGCAGGGGGAAGTAGACCAAAAAATAATTGGAAACTAAATAATCTCATACTAAAGAATGATTGGGTGAAACAGCAAATCATAGACATAATTAATAACTTCACCCAAGAAAACGATAATAATGAGACATCATACCAAAATGTATGGGATGCAGCCAAAGCGGTAATAAGGGGAAATTTCATATCTCTAGAGGCCTATTTGTATAAAATAGAGAAAGAGAAGGTCAATGAATTGGGTTTGCAATTAAAAATGCTAGAAAAGGAACAAATTAAAAACCCCCAGTCAAACACTAAACTTGAAATTCTAAAAGTAAAAGGTGAGATCAATAAAATTGAAAGTAAAAAAACTATTGAATTGATTAATAAAACTAAGAGTTGGTTCTATGAAAAAACCAACAAAATAGACAAACCCTTAGTAAATCTGATTAAAAAAAGGAAAGAGGAAAATCAAATTGTTAGTCTTAAAAATGAAAAGGGAGAACTCACCACTAATGAAGAGGAAATTAGAGCAATAATTAGGAGTTACTTTGCCCAACTTTATGCCAATAAATTCGACAACTTAAATGAAATAGAAAAATACCTCCAAAAATACAGCTTGCCCAAACTAACAGACGAAGAAGTAAATATCCTAAACAGTCCCATCTCAGAAAAAGAAATAGAACAAACTATCAATCAACTCCCTAAGAAAAAATCCCCAGGACCAGATGGATTTACATGTGAATTCTACCAAACATTTAAAGAACAATTAACTCCAATGTTATATAAACTATTTGAAAAAATAGGGATTGAAGGAGTCCTACCAAACTCCTTTTATGACACAGATATGGTACTGATACCTAAACCAGGTAGGCTGAAAACAGAGAAAGAAAATTATAGACCAATCTCCCTAATGAATATTGATGCTAAAATCTTAAATAAAATATTAGCAAAAAGATTACAGAAAATTGTCACCAGGATAATACACTATGATCAAGTAGGATTTATACCAGGAATGCAGGGCTGGTTCAATATTAGGAAAACTATTAGCATAATTGACTATATCAATAACCAAACAAACAAAAACCACATGATCATCTCAATAGATGCAGAAAAAGCATTTGATAAAATCCAACATCCATTCCTAATAAAAACACTTGAGAGCATAGGAATAAATGGACTTTTCCTTAAAATAGTCAGGAGCTATATTTAAAACCATCAGTAAGCATCATATGCAATGGGGAAAAACTGGAACCTTTCCCAGTAAGATCTGGAGTGAAGCAAGGTTGCCCACTATCACCATTATTATTTAATATCGTATTAGAAACACTAGCCTCGGCAATAAGAGTCGAGAAAGATATAAAAGGAATTAGAGTAGGCAATGAGGAAACCAAACTATCACTCTTTGCAGATGATATGATGGTATACCTAGAGAACCCCAGAGATTCTACCAAAAAGCTATTGGAAATAATTCATAATTTTAGCAAAGTAGCTGGCTACAAAATAAATCCCCATAAATCCTCAGCATTTTTATACATCACCAACAAAACCCAACAGCAAGAGATACAAAGAGAAATTCCATTCAGAATAACTGTTGATACCATAAAATATTTGGGAATCTATCTACCAAAGGAAAGTCAGGAATTATATGAGCAAAATTATAAAAAAGTCTCCACACAAATAAAGTCAGACTTAAATAATTGGAAAAATATTAAGTGCTCTTGGATCGGCCGAGCGAACATAATAAAGATGACAATACTCCCTAAACTAATCTATTTATTTAGTGCTATACCAATCAGACTTCCAAGAAAATATTTTATTGATCTAGAAAAAATAACAACAAAATTCATATGGAACAATAAAAAGTCGATAATCTCAAGGGAATTAATGAAAAAAAAATCAAATGAAGGTGGCTTAGTTGTACCTGATCTAAAATTATATTATAAAGCAGCAGTCACCAAAACCATTTGGTATTGGCTAAGAAATAGATTAGTGGATCAGTGGAAAAGGCTAGGCTCACAAGACAGAATAGTCAATTATAGCAATCTAGTGTTTGACAAACCCAAAGCCCCTAACTTCTGGGAAAAGAATTCATTATTTGATAAAAACTGCTGGGATAATTGGAAATTAGTTTGGCAGAAATTAGGCATGGACCCACACTTAACACCATATACCAAGATAAGATCAAAATGGGTCTATGACCTAGGCATAAAGAACGAGACTATAAATAAATTAGAGGAACATAGAATAGTTTATCTCTCAGACTTGTGGAGGAGAAAGAAATTTGTGACCAAAGATGAACTAGAGACCATTACTGATCACAGAATAGAAAATTTCGATTACATCAAATTAAAAAGCCTTTGTACAAATAAAACTAATGCAAACAAGATTAGAAGGGAAGCAACAAACTGGGAAAACATTTTCACAGTTAAAGGTTCTGATAAAGGCCTCATTTCCAAAATATATAGAGAACTGACTCAAATTTATAAGAAATCAAGCCATTCTCCAATTGATAAATGGTCAAAGGATATGAACAGACAATTTTCAGAGGATGAGATTGAAACTATTACCACTCATATGAAAGAGTGTTCCAAATCATTATTGATCAGAGAAATGCAAATTAAGACAACTCTGAGATACCACTACACACCTGTCAGATTGGCTAAGATGACAGGAAAAAATAATGATGAATGTTGGAGGGGATGCGGGAAAACTGGGACACTAATGCATTGTTGGTGGAGTTGTGAACGAATCCAACCATTCTGGAGAGCAATCTGGAATTATGCCCAAAAAATTATCAAATTGTGCATACCCTTTGATCCAGCAGTGTTTCTATTGGGCTTATATCCCAAAGAAATACTAAAGAAGGGAAAGGGACCTGTATGTGCCAAAATGTTTGTAGCAGCCCTGTTTGTAGTGGCTAGAAACTGGAAAATGAATGGATGCCCATCAATTGGAGAATGGCTGGGTAAATTGTGGTATATGAATGTTATGGAATATTATTGTTCTGTAAGAAATGACCAGCAGGATGAATACAGAGAGGACTGGCGAGACTTACATGAACTGATGCTAAGTGAAATGAGCAGAACCAGGAGATCATTATACACTTCGACAACGATATTGTATGAGGACATATTTTGATGGAAATGGATTTCTTTGACAAAGAGACCTGAGTTTCAATTGATAAATGACGGACAAAAGCAGCTACACCCAAAGAAAGAACACTGGGAAACGAATGTAAACTATCTGCATTTTTGTTTTTCTTCCCGGATTATTTATACCTTCTGAATCCAATTCTCCCTACGCAACAAGAGAACTGTTCGGTTCTGCAAACATATATTGTATCTAGGATATACTGCAACATATCCAACATATAAAGGACTGCTTGCCATCTAGGGGAGGGGGTGGAGGGAGGGAGGGGGAAAAAATCGGAACAGAAACGAGTGTCAATATAATGTAATTATTATATAAAAAATTTTAAAAAAAAAAGTGACTTCTCTGCCAATGGGCCTGTTCTCAGAGCATAAATAGCTTCTAATTCTTTTCTTTGATCAAAAAATCAGGCAAGAAGAAAAAGCTAAAGGAAAAGTCGTACATGTTGAATAAAGAATATAGTTCTTACATCAAATACACTTCACATTTGTATTTTAATTTATGTTTTTTATATTACATTCATATATCACTGTTAGGAAACATAAGGGATGTACTATCCAGGTCTCTCTATGTACTTCTCTTGTCTTATGCATGGACCAAAGAAAAGAACCAGGAACCATTTGGGAACTGGTCGATTTTATGGTGAGGCACCCAGAGAAAAATTGAGAAAAGGAAATATGGTGTTAGACAATTTATTCTCTGTCCTCCTAGCACTACAGCAGCTACGCATTTTGCTATATATCTCTCAGTGCTTTCCTCATTTGTCTCCTTGTCAGATGAGTTCAATAAATAATTAAGTACTTAGTGACAGGCACTGTGTTAAGGGCTGATGATACAAAAAAGGACAAAAGATCATTCTTGTTTCTATGGAACTTAGAGGGTAAATTAAGGAACAAAAAGTACAAACAAAATACATATAGAATAAAGTGAATATAATCGGTAGAGGGAAGACACTAGCACTAAGGGCAATTAGATGAATCCCTATCTGTCTTTTAAAGCTGAACTGAAATATCCTATAATTTAAGAAGTCATAATTGGCCCTTTTCTTCTCATCTCTTCAATAAGCATTTTTCCTTTTGACTCACATAACATTTTGTTTTGGAAATCTGCAGTACACTTACTGTGTAATAATATATATTTTACCTACCTAAAAATTGTAACTTTCAAAAAGGTAGGGATTACATATTTGCTAAATGTTATAACACTTTCAATACCTAGTTCTTTGCACCTAGTAGGCATTCTGTGGTTTCTGTTTATTACTTTAAAGCTAAGAGAAATATCAATTTAACAGACGTTAGCATTAGTGGCTCTGATGGCTTGAGGCAGGCAAATGTGGGCTCACTTTGAGAAAGATACACCACAAATATGATTAAAGATTTAGGATTATTCAAGGGAAAAAAGTCATCAACTCTGATTTCAGATATATATTCTCTCAAGAGGGAACTCCATCTGTTGTTCTGTCTCAAGTGCAAATCCTTTTGTGACCTAACATAAAAACACAGTTTTTTGGGATTTAATTTTCTTTTTATTCTCAGTTCCAAATTCTCTCCTTCCTCTCACCCTACCCTCCATGCAATGTGCTAGGGGAAAAATAAGAAAAATTAAATAAAAAGAATGCTTCAATCTGTACTTTGAGTTCAATTATCTATTTTGAGGTGGATAGAATTTTTAATTATGGTCCTTTGGAGCTCTATTAGGTCATTGTATTCTTTAGAGTTACTAAGTCTTCCAGAGTAGATTCTTTTTTACAATGTGTGCAGTTACTGGGTATACTGTATAAATAAAATACAAATTAAACCAGTTGTACTCTGGTAAAATATTAAAGAAAAAGTTCACAGACCTCATTTTAATAATCCCTATCCTAGGGCTTCTCATCGGATTAATGGGATTGCTACTGTGAATGAATGAGATTTGCACCTTTGGGATAGAAAGAGGAAATGGTTGTGCTTTACTCAGAGAGAACAAAAGATATAGTCAGTTCCTACTACATAGCAAATGGAAAGAGACTATTTTCACTTATGTAGCAGACCAACAAAGGAAGTCTTCTCCAAGAATCAGATCTCTGAAATATCTAAAGTATATACTTCCATCATAGGGGCTTTCTTTGGACATGTGCCAAAGCCCTTTTACATATGTGACTACTAGAGAAAGTATACTAAGAAGGTAAAATCATGCAAATGTCTGCCTA
The DNA here is from genome assembly GCF_016432865.1 of Antechinus flavipes. Taxonomy (NCBI): domain Eukaryota; kingdom Metazoa; phylum Chordata; class Mammalia; order Dasyuromorphia; family Dasyuridae; genus Antechinus; species Antechinus flavipes. Next base: position 94,521,672 of record NC_067402.1, read on the forward strand.
GTTTCATTAAAAGGAAAAGTAAGGAACAATCTGATAAAGAGGAGGTTATATTATTTTCAATGAAAGAGAAAGACACATCACTACCTTTTTTGAATTGTACTCTTTGAACTAGTTCCTTATTTTTTAGAAAACATGTTTTCCTAACACTATAACTAAATGTAATAAACTTCAGAGTTTAGTGAAAAATGACCACTATCTGTACAGCACTTAATTGTATCTATAATGTTTTCCTTATAGGATATATTTTGCTAAATGTGTGATTAAAAAAAAAAGTCTTAACATGAGTAGCTGGATGGCACAGTGGATACAGCACTGGCCCTGAAGTCAGGAGTCTGACCTAAGACACTTAATACTACCTAGCTGTGTGATCCTAGACAAGTCAAATTTGCCTCAGCAAAAAAAAAAAAAAAAAAAAAAAAAGTCTTTAAGTAAAAAAAAAGGGAAAATGTTGATATAGCGACACTCATTCCTCAGTCACTTATTTATAACTTAGCAAATAAATTTTTAGCCTATTAACTACAGAAGAAAGTAATATAAAAATTATACATGAAATTATACAATTTTAAAAGTGCTTTATTAAAACAAATTTATACACATTGACTATTCGTAAGAGGATATGACCTAAAATTCACAGCAAGTATACCAATTTTTGTTGTGATTAAATCAGGTTAGAAAACTAATACAATATAAACTCAATGGTGTCATACTTATATAGAATTATTCATTGGAAAATTTCAAAATACACTACAATTACTGACATATATCTCTAACATACTGCCTTAAATCAGAGATAAACTTTTTTGTTTGTATATAGCTGTGTATTTTTTTAAAGGTGGGGAATTCATCATTTCTGAGTTTTAAATTTGGGGATAATAATGATAACTAGCTGGGAAAGATATTACAAGTATTATTTTCCTCATTACAGATAAAGAAACTAAGTCTCAGAGATGGCAAAATTATCTTCCCTATTATTACACAACTAATAAAACTATGTAACCCAACTTGCCTGATTTCAAATCAGGAAGCCTCTTAATAAACTTCAATGGTTGAGAAAATTTTTATTGACAGAGAAAAAAGCATTAGGAGAGGTAAAGAACATCCGAAGAAATGGTTAATTTGTGCCAAAAAGCATCTTCTAAGAACACCATTCTCTTTTAGAAAGACCATCCCTTCTACCTACTTTTTGTCTTATAACTCTCTGCATCTTTTCAAAGTTTCAAAAAGAATAGCTTTTATTTGCTGTTTCTGTTTCTTCAACTCTTGAAATCTGGCTTTCATTTCTATTGTTCTAAGGAAACATTTTTTTCCCCAGCCTCAAAGGAAAGGGCTTCCTTATTAGAAATCAGGTTTATTGTGTCTTCAAGCACTCCTTTTCACTATAGCTTTAATCATCTCCCTAATCCAAAATTCTGATTATATAATTCTCCTATTTAAAATTTACCAATGACTCTCCCTTGTCCAAGTCTCAACCTATCAACTACTTATATCAGCCAACTACTTATATCAGCCTTCAAAGTTCTTTATAAATTTGATTCAATCTACTTTTCCAATCTTACTTCATACAATTCCCAATCATGTTTTCTATACTAGTTCCAAACCAGACAATTACATTTATTGCTTATGTCCTGCCCTTGACCAAGGCTGTCCCTTTGCTCATCATTCCTCAAGTTTTGAATGGACTCCCTGAGTCCCCGGTATCATGCTCTACTTCCTCCCCTTCCTTTGAGCCCTAACTCAGATGTCATTCATTTACTCTGTGAAACTGCTCATTAACCAGCCCTCCAACTCCCATCTCACACAAATTACACCCAAATTATCTCATTGAAATCTTGCAAGATATCTTGAATTTTATAGGATAGATTTCTTTTAAGACCATGCCTGAAACAGAAATTACTCTGGATCTAACTGATTGGCCAATTATAGATTCTAGCCAAAGCCTCACATGGCCACTGTTTGGGCTCTACTGACTGAATACTTATAAATACAGCATTTATTTCTGTTTTGACCTGAAGCCCAGAGGGTCATCCCTTCCTAGATTGATTATTTTGACTAAGTAAAAGAGGCCACTTTTTCTCTTATTTATTATCTAGACTAATCACTGAATGAGCATTGTCTCAGTCACACTGAGACAGGAAAGATTTTAGCTTAAAAAGGCCAAGGTCTCCAACTACATCCAAGGCTATCTCTGATCATCCCGATTGATATCTTGCCAAGTAACCAGATGGCTTTAGAATAGAGAGTAAGGCTGGTGACTTTGCACAGCCCTGCCTCACTTAATCCAATTCACTTGATTTCTAATGTCAAGTACTTCTATGAGAATGGAAGAAAAATGTGGAATATTGAGATTTTTCTTGTGGTTTTGTTGGTACAGGGAATCTCCAAGAAGGAAACTTCTGGTATCAATATATGACAGCAATTGTTCTGTAACTGACAGTCCCAGAGCATTGTCTGAGGGAATGGGAAGAATATGCATAACACATTTTGTAAAACAAAGTTTTATATAAATGTGGGCCTCTTAAAATCATTCAATTATTAAAATCCCTATTGTAGGACACACTGAAAGCATGGAAGTGACCCTGGGTTCATAAAAAATAAGCTGATAAAATCCCAAATTTAACATGTTTTCCAAAATGGGGGGAAAATTGAAAATTCAGGGTCCTGCAACAGGATACATGCTTAGTGTAAAGCATTAGCCTAGCTAAGTTTGAGGGGATAGTCATCTCAAAAAAGCTGGTTAATGGATATTGTGGGGATTTTTTGCTATAAGAATTCATGAAGACAACTATTAAGATGAAGAGATAAGATAATTCTTATTTAAATTAGTAGAAGAAGCTTCTAATTAAATAATGGATCTTTGAAATACTGAAAAGAGAATTATTACAATTCATAAAGTCATGTATTTCAGTTTCACAAAAAGTTCATGAGAAATATTCATGAGATTCATAAAAGTAAAAAAAAAAAACAAATATTTTATTTGACCTTAATAACCTGGAGTCTGTCCAGAAAAGGGTAACCAGGATTGTGAAAGAATTAGATACAATTAGAGAAATGAAGAAAGCAATCTTAGAGGAGTCATAATAGTTGGGTTTAAGTATTGAAGGACTATCATGAAGAAGAAAAAGAAAATGACTTATTCAGCTTATCCCCAGAGAAAACTTTCTGGATCTCTTATGGGTATTTTTCTCAACTCTGAATTGAACTCTATGGAGAAATTCTCTTCTGAGAACACTTCCAGCTATTACATTCCATAATTTCATAATAATATAATGTAAACAGAAACTGAAGAAATAGTTAAATCATTTAGATTTTCCAATCTTTACATAAAATTTAATGAAAGAAAATTTTTGTTCATTTTAAAAATAATATATGACTAGGACAGCTTGTAGTCCTTCAATTCACAGAATGTTACTATATTGATTAAGTTGCTCTTTTCATGTTTTATTCTCTGTCCCAACATTTTCTTTATGGTAATGCAATTTCAATAATGTTATGACTAGACAAAAATGGGAGGCATGATGGAACTTCTACAGGCATCCCACCATACTTTCTGTTATTTTTTCCCTTCCTTTGGAAATGCCACTTCTAATAAAAACTTTCTACTTTATTACCAATGAAAATTATTTTGATTGTGCCTCTGTATTTATTTGGTGATATTTCTGGAGGAGGGCAAAGAGTCTTTCATTTACATTAAAATATAAATGGCTAAGAATAAAATAACTATTTTCCTCTGTAAGAAAATATTCTTTTTTCATGAGAATCAATGACTAGAGATAAAATGCTTGGCTTTCAAAAGTGATTAGAGAAATGAAAATTAAGACAATTCTGAAGTACCACTACACACTTCTCAGATTGGCTAAGATGACATGAAAAGATAATGATTAACATTAGAAAGGATTTTGGGAAAATTGGGACACATACATTCTTAGTAGAGTTTTGTAATGATCTAACTGTTCTGGAGTGAAATTTGGAATTATGCCCAAAGAACTATTAAACTATGCATATCCTTTGATTCAGCAGTATTTCTACTGTGTCTAGATCCCAAAGAGATCATAAAAAGGGATAAGGACCTACATGTGGAAAAGTGTTTGTAGCAGCCCTTTTTGTAGTGGCAAAGAACAAAAAATGGAGTAGATAACCATCAATTGAGAAATGACTGAATAAGTTTTGGTATGTGAATATAATGGAATATTATTGTTCTATAAGAAATGATGAGCAGGCTGATTTCAGAAAGCCCAGAAAGATTTACATGATATTAAGTGATGTGAATAGAATTTGGAGATTCTAAAACAGAAGATTATGTGATGATCAACTCTGATGGACATGGCTCCTTTCAACAATGAGGTGATTCAGGCAAGTTCCAATAGACTTGTGATGGAGAGAGCCATTTGCATCCAGAAAGAGGAATGAAGGGATTAAATGTGGATCACAACATAATATTGTCACTTTTTTGTTGTTGTTTGCTTGTTTTTTTTTATTGGCTTTCTCACTTTTTCCCTTTTTGATCTGATTTTTCTTGTGCAGCATGATAAATGTGGAAATATGCTAAAAAGAATTGCACATTTTACCTACATTAGACTATTTGCTATCTAGGGGAGAGAGTGAGAAGAAGGGAGGGAGAAAAATTTGCAACAGAAGGTTTTGCAAAGATAATTGTTGAAAACTGTCTTTGCATGAATTTTGAAAATGAAAAGCTATTAAAATGCTTGATTTTTCATAACAGAATTTTAAGTAGAATTCAGTCAACAGGGGAAGGAGGCATAAGGAAAATTTTGCTAGCTAGGGTCCCTAAAGTTGTTTCACATTTGTGGTTGCTAAATATACCTTTGCAAACTCTGATGACGAGATCCTTTCTCCTTCTAATTAAAAGGACCTAATCAAGGCCATATAAACTGCATTTGGCCTTATGATATTCCACCAAGTAAAATGAAATCTGAAATAGGAAAAAAATCTGAAATAGGAAAATGGAGAAAAGCAGCAAACTGATGTGTGTAAATTTACATGAAGTTGTTTTGCCTTTTCTAAATCAACTTTCCTTTAAAAAAAAATCTCCTCCACTTCCTCTCCCCTTTGATATTAGAAGTGGCAAAACATTAATAAAACTAAAATAAAAAAAAAAACTTGTATTGCAGAGTTAGGAAAAAAAACTTGTATTGCAGAGTTAGAAATAATTTAACACTTAAAGTGAAGCACTTGGTATATTTCAGAGCAACAGAATAAATGCCACGAAATAAAAGTAAATAAAAGCTTTCTCAAGAGCATCATGAATTGCCCAAAGTAAAATTAAATATTAAAATAAGGCTTAGAGATAGTAGACAATTTGTCTTTTTATCCAAATGTTCCACTTGCAAAGCTGTCTTCTGTTGCCTGAGGAAGATACAGAGAGCCTTATGAAGGGTGGGAGTTAGGGGAAGACCAACTTACCAACAGCACTAGATTTTCTTTTAAATTGCTTGCTACTCATCATAGCACTGTAATATAGTACCATATTTATTATCAGCAAAAAAATCTCAGAATGGCCATCTTTCTTGTTTGAAAAATTGTTCAAGCATTTAAGTTTTATTCAAAGAACAAAAGGAAGTGAATTGCTTTAATTTGTCTTTAAGAATAACTACTTCTTTTTAAACAAATAAATATTTGTACTTGAGTTTGACATTATTTAACTTCTGATTACAGATCCTGTTTCTTATTTTAGAAATATTTCTCCCTAATTTATGTTGTTGCTTATGTATTTTTTCCTCCCAGTGGATGGAGAATATAAATGATGCAGATTATACATTTACTTAGGCAGGTCAATGACCTTGTCGATTTATCTTGGACAAAATGGGCATGGTTTTAGGAAGAATGTGAAAGTCATTTGGTCTAGTCCTTTAATCTTAGAGTTGAGGCAACTAAAGACAAAAGTAGTGAAATTATTTGCTAAATGTCACCCAATGGATGTTACCCAAACCCAACACCCCTTTCAGTGAACTATGCTGCATATGGATAATAGAAAAGGAAAAAAAAATCAGGCAAGATTAAATTTGAGAAATTACACACACCTTTTAATAATACTAAGCTACATGCTGATTAAAAAAAAAACCTATTTCCCTGTGTCTGTCTTTACTCTAATATTCTTTTAGTGATGCTATGTCAGTCAAGGAGAGTTACACTCTTAGAGGACTTCAGTGTATAGAAGAAAATCACTGTACTATGTATTGTTTGTTTCTTTTTGGTATAAGCCTTGCAAAGATAAATTTATCAAATTTCAAGCAAGTATTTCTGATTCAAAGTGAGACAACCAAAAGAACATAAATCTATTTTACTTTTGAAAATATCTCTTATACAAATCATTTCCACACACCAAATTAATAAAATTAAAGATTTTTGTTTTTAGTCTAATCAATATCAGGAGTAAAATCCTTCCTGGGCTGATCAGTTCTCTCTCTTTGAAATTATCTAAATCTTTTATTGAAATGATGTAAAGGGTCTCAGTTAAGAGCATAGTTTGAAGGAAACTCTCAGTAAAGACCAAAATCTTTTAATATAATTTTTATACTACCTTACCTAAAAAGAGAATGGGAAACTACTATTTTTCCACAAGGGGAAAAATGCACACAATTAAAAGATAAGTGGTTTGTTTTGATTAGGATGTAACATAAAACCAGTGATGATTTTGCATATGAGGAAATGTGTAAAAGATGTAAACTTTCTGAAAAAAAATAGTATTTCATTGTCACTATTTGTCTCTTTGGTGCCCTGTACATTTTTTGATAAACAGAAGGTGCTTACATTTTCATTGATTGAATAACAATATATTAAAAATGAGTTAGGCTGCTCATTAAATGAAAGTATGCTAAAAAGTCTGGACTGGCATAATGATACCAACAAAGTTATTAAAATAACTGTATTGGGTTGAGCAAATTCTTGAGAAACCATTGAAAAATACTGGGAGGAATCACAAAAGTGAAAAGGCTTGGATATACTTGTGGTCTGTGTATTTGAAAAGGGATTGTCACCAAGAATCAGATCATGTATCTATGGATGTATAAATTGACAGTGTTTGAAAATTTCAACTATTGTCATTATTCCTGATAATTTCAATACTAGTCTTTACCATTATAGCAAAGAGACTAACTTTCTCTTAACCTTTCCCTCTCGTTTTTTGAATCATTTTGGGCTCTTGTTGTTCTTAGCTATATTCCTTAGATATATTTTTGATGCCATCCTGCTTAAATTCTAAAAGTTAATTTTGTCCCTGGTTGAGCACAATGGAAATCACTCTGTATTTTCACTGATTTGTCTCCCTGAAGTAAATGAATATCTCATGAGTAATCACAATTCAGGGAATAATATGCTACTAAATATAATTTCTCTGACAAATATGCTCTAAAGAAATATATTCTTTTGGAATGATGATGGGAACAGGTAGAAAAGAAGCTGAAACTTGTTTGCACACTCAGTAACTCTTGGATATGTAAGTTCCAAAATATTATTGCTGTCACATGGTAGAGCTGAGCAAAAAAGTCAGAGAAAATTTTAGAAACACATTTCTTGTATTTTCTTCTTAGAGCATCTGCTAAAGAACAAGTCACATGACTAACATTTGCAAAGCAGAATGCATCCCTCTTGCCCATTATTTGCCATTTGTATACATTTGGAATCTCACTAAGATTCCAAATAATTCCACTATATTAAACTTAATGAATTTCAATTTAAGTCTTTAACCTTGCAAAAATTAAACTTGTTTTCTAAGCATAAACTTCTTAAGTTTTACTTACAAATACGAATGTTATTTTTTAAATTTCCAAATCCTAGACCATACATGCTAGTAGGGCTTTTAGAATACCAAAATAAACTATCCATTAAAAGTATATTTAGTTCAGATTATGGCTGCCTCCTGTATAATTCCAATGGTATATAACAATCATAGATTAAATGTGAAATACTCAATTAAGTTTAGTAAAATTTCTTAAGCTTCTGCAACAGGATAAAGGGACAAATAAAGAAAGGAAAAAATGAAAAGTTTCATCTCCTATATTCTCCATGGGAAGGCCAGGAGACTACATCTTCAGAATGTTCAAAAAACTTATAAAGTGAACCCAAATTATATAAGTAGGAATATGTTGGGAAATGTTAGCAACTGATGAGGTAACAATTGTAATAAAAGCTATCATTACCTATTTTAAGATTTGTAAAAAGTGTTACTAGGGGAAGCTATGTGGCACAGTGATAGAGCACCAGCCCTGAAGTCAAGAGGACCTAAGTTCAAATTTGGCTTCATACATTTAACACTTAATCCCAATTGCCTCAGGGGGAAAATATTTTACTATACCCTCATCATACTATTTGATACTTGAAATAACACTATTATAAATAATAACTATAGAAAAGACTTCATATAGATTATGGCTCACAGAGTCAGAAAATCCAAGAATAGAAATGAGGAGAGAAATTATTTCTGGAATGGGGAGCAGCTCATTTAAAAGTTTGGAGAGGAGAAAAAGAATATTATACATAACAGTACAAAAAGGTTAAGGAATTTCACTTTGTGAAAATGGAATGGACACAATCAAAGCCTAAAGACCAATTAGAAAGATCCTGCAACAGTTTATGCAAGAGGTTATCAGAGCCTGAAATAAATTACTGACTTTGTAAAGCAATATTATATATAGTGAATGGAACTAAAAAGGAGAATTCAGTGGTATAGGCAACTTGCAGGTGAGGCAACTCAATTGATGAAGATTAGTATGAATCTTTTTTTAATGAATTTTTTAAATGAAATTCGCTGTCTTAAACAGTTACCTAGAGCACTAATGGCTCAAATGACTTGACCAAGTTTACAAAGTCAAGGTGTATAAGATGAACTATTTGAACCCAGGTCTACTTGTATGTATGTAGATATATATGCATATAGACATTTTGTGTGAATGTGTGTATGTGTGTGTATATATATATATATATATACATACATACATATATATGTATATATATATACACATATACATATGTATATATATATATGTCTTTTATATGTATAGGTATATACATATATTTATTTTTATATTTAGTTAATTTTAATCACATGTAAATTTTTAACATAGTTTTTTTTAAATGTTTGACTTCTAAATTCTTTCCTTCCCATCAACCTCTTTACCCTTCTCAAGAAAGCAATGAAATTGATACAGATTATATGCAAAACATATTAAATATTAGCCATATCAAGTAGAAAACAAATCCTTGACATCTCCAGCCTCCCCACCTCCTCCCCAAAAATGCTTCAGTCTGCATTCAGATTCTATCTGCTTGTTGCCTGGAAGGGGACAGCATTTTCCATTAAAATTCCTTTGGAACTGTTAAGGATCAATGTATTACTAAGACTAGCTACATCATTCAAAATTCATCATCTGGGGGGCAGAGCCAAGATGGTGGAGAAGGCACATGTGACTTTCCGAGCCTCTTGCATAACCTCACTACCAATTATAAAATTCAGCCTTAGAAATAGTGCTTGACTGGTAAAATTAATGAAGATTGGAAGTGCAACAACTCACCAGCGGAAGATAATCTGGAAGATCACCAGAAAAGGTTTGTCTTGAGTGGCAGGAACAGATCAGCCAGGCAGGGAAAGAACCAGAGGCTATATACTTTAACTTTGCTTATCTAATAATAAACCTCTTTTATCAATCTAAAAAAAAAAAAAAAGAACCAGAGGCTAGCATTTGGAATGACCTGGGAGCGGGGCAGTATCCATGTTGGAAGGCTTACAGAGAGCTCTCTGCCATAGGCTGACTGCTTTGCTTCAGTTGTGGAGTAGTAGACCAGTAGAGAAATTAGAGCCTAGGGTAGAGGGTACTCTGAAGGACACCAGAGCCTAACAGGATCTGGCTGTGCCCACCTGGACTGGAAATGACTCAGCACAGACCATAACACAGCTCTGCAGTGGCATTCTGCAGCTAGGGGCTTTCGCGAGGGCAGTCACAAATCTATATAGCAGCGAGCACAGCCCAGAGCAGCCTCTAATCTGCATAGTAAGGGGCTTGGCCTGGCATAGTGAAATTTCCCCAGCTCAACTATGCTTTCCAGGCAGAGACACTTCCAGTGCTGTGAGTGCCACCACAACAGACAGGCACAGGGGACATACAGTGCATGCTGCGCATGTCACGGCTGGCCTCTGAAGGGGGAATTCTCTGCAGTGAAGTCAAAAGCAGGAAGTGCGAAGAGTGGGAGAGAGAGTGCAGGAAACGGAGGCATCGCAGCACAGAGGCAGCTTGGAGGAAGTTGGGCATTGCAGTCTGTATGTCTCTATGTGGACAAAGTTATTGCTGGTAGGTATATTGTTTTTGTAGCGCTGTATATATATTGATATTTTACTAACAGCAATTTGGAATCTCTAGGAAATAATGATGTCAAGAAAAAGAAAAATTGACTCGGAGTGTAGGATATTCAAAGAACAGTGGACTTATGATGATAACTTTTTCATGCAGTAGAAGGAAAGAGTTGTATGTCTAATATGCCAGACACTGTATTCTGTGTTCAAAGAATATAATTTACATCGACACTATGAAACTCAACATAAAGATAAATATGATTGGTTGGAGAAGTGAGAAAAGATAAAATATTAGAACTGAAAAAAACATTGACAACTCAACAAAATACTTTTGTGAAGCAGAAGTAGCTAAATATTTCATCACTGTGAGCAAGTTTTCAAGTTGGCAAGCTTATAGTGAGCACTGGCAGACCATTTGTGGAGGGAGAATTTGTTAAAGAATGCCTTTTTTCTGTTGCCAAAGAGATGTGTTCAGAGAAGGCTGATTTATCTAGTATAGTGAGTCTTTCAGGACCCACAATTACATGGAGGATTGAAGAAATGGGAGACAATCTGCATCAGCATTTGCAAAACTCCATAAAATTTTTTTTCACATTTTTCCTTGGCACTTGACAAAAGCAATGATGTTCATGATTCTGCATAACTTCTAATTTTTATTCATGGGACGAATGATTATTTTGAAGTCATAGAAGAGCTTGCTGCACTGTAAAGCATCAAAGGAACAACTACAGGAAAGGATATTTATGAAAAGGTTTGCCAAACTATGAATGGTTTGAAGCTGGACTGGGCTAAACTAGCCAGTGTGACAACTGATGGTGCTCCTAGCATGGTGGGGTCTAAGAAAGGAGCAATTGCTCACATTCACCAAGAAATGGACAAACATAATCATTCTCATCCAATAGCCATACACTGCTTCATCCACCAACAAGCGCTGTGTAGTAAATCACTGAAGTGGGACTTTGTTATAAAAATTGTGGTATCTTGTGTTAACTTCATTAGAGCTAATGCATTAAATCACAGACAATTTCAGGAATTTCTGTCTGAGCTAAAAATTGAGTATGAAGATGTTCTCTGTCACACAGAAGTCCATTGGCTCTCTTTTTCTTCTTCTTAGTTTAAGTATATATGCCATGAAAAGAATTTTATATGACTCTTTCTTTGCTTATTTTTCCAAATAGTATATGCAATATTGGAATATTTTTTAATTCACTTGTGAATTCATCTGATTCTAGGGGCTTTTTCTTGTGTAGATCATTGACGACTTGTTCAATTTATTTAAGTGTTCTATTTCTTCTTTTAATCTGGTAATTTTATATTGTTTGTAAATATTCACCCATTTCACTAATTTGTCAGTTTTACTGACATAGAATTGGGCAAAATAACTCTTGATAATTAACTTAATTTCCACTGCATTGGTGGTGAATTCAGTCTTTTAATTTTTGATATTACTAATCTGGTTTTCTTATTTTCTTAAAAATGTAAATCAATTCATGTTTATCTATTTTCTTTAAAAAACAGATGCCAGTTTTAATTTTTTTCATTTTTTTTCTTTAAAGTGTATCAATCTCTTTCTTGATGTTTAGGATTTCCAATGTGATGTTTAATCAGTTTTAATTTTTTTTCTAGTTTCTTTTAACTGTGACACCAATTTGTTCACCATTCTTTCTCTACTGTATTGATGTAAATATTTAGAGATATAATTTTTTCTCTCAGTGCTGCTATGGCCACATTTCATTGTCTTTATCCATTATTGTCTTTAAAAACTTTATTTCTATTTATTCTTTTAATTACCCATTTTAGGTTTAGATTGGTTCTAATTAATTTTTATTTCATGTTTCCATGGCCCTTTATTGAATTGAATTTTATTGCATTATGAGATGAAAAAGGACGTTTAATATTTCTATTTTTTCTGCATTTACTTGCATGTGTTTATACTCAATAGAAGTTCAATTTCTGTGTAAGTATCATATAACACTGAGAAAAAGATATATTGCTTTTTATTATCATTCATTTTTCTCTACAGGTTTATTGTATTGACCTTCTCTAAATTTTGATTGATTTCCTCAACTTCTTTCTTGTTTATTTTTTGTTTATATTTTTCTTGGTCTGAGAGGTAAACGTTGACATCCACTAGGTATACAATTTTATTGTCTATTTCCTCCCAAAACTCATTTAACTTTTCTTTTAAGAATTAGTGTGCTATACCATTTGATGCATATTTGTTTGCTATTGCTATACCTCACTGTTTAGGATACCTGTTAGCAAAATATAGTTTTTATCCTTATTTCTTTTCATTAGATCTATTTTTGCTTTTTTTTTAGTCTGAAATCATGATTGCTACCTCTGCTGCTGCTTCTTTTTTTAAAATTTCATTTGAAGGATTATAGATTCTTTTGTAGTCCCTTTTCTTTACTTTTTGTGAAAAGAATTAGGCTTAAGCTATGATTCTTGTTAATAACATATTGTCAAATTTTTGTCTTTAATCCACTCTATTATCTACTTCATTTTTATGGGTGAGTTCATTCTATTCACATTCAGTTATGATTACTAATTGTGTATTTCCCTTATCTTCTCTTTCTCTGTCTCTCTGTCTCATTTCTCTCTCTCACTGTGTCTGTCTTTCTTGCTTTTTCTCTCTGTCTGTTCATCTCTATCTCTTTCATTTTTTTGCTCTCTTTTACTTCTTTCTCTCCTTTCATCCTGTCCTTCCTTGAAATTCTGTTTTGGCTTCTGACCAATCCTTTATCTTCTCTATTGCCTAACATCCTAATTCAGCTCAGTCTTTTCATTATGAATGCTTGAGAGTTTTCTAATTTTGTTATATATTAATTTTCCCTTAAAGCAGATTTTTTCTTCTGGTAGACTATTTTTATTATAATTGTATCTCCTCTAGAGATATCACATCAGAAGATCTCTGTTTTAATGTAGCTTTAATGTAAAAGCTGTTAAATCTTGTGTTACCCTGACCATGGTTTCATGATACATATTTTTTTTCTGACTTTTCAAGAACTTATTTTCTTTAGTATTTGCCCCTTCTTTTCCTATCATGTGAGGGGAGGGAAGAAAATTATATAGTCTAAAAATGTTTAACATTTAACTGATTACATACACACACACACACATATATGTATGCATTTTGTAGGTATGACTTGTCTTACTAAAAAGTTGAAATTTTCAAAAATTTACTTAAAAGGAAGAATTAGGAAACTTTCTTCCCCTGAGGGCTAGCTAAATACCTTAATTTAATACCAAATGCAAACATTAAAGTACATGGATGTTGACTTTTTCTTTTATGATTTTCTTGCATCACTCTTTTCTTTTCTCAATTCTGCCTATATGTCTTTTACTTTATTTTAAAACCCTTTTTAAAACTCTTTAAAAAATTCTTTGGAGGCTTGTGACAAATTCCCATTTTTCTCTGAAGCTCTGCATGTAGCTATAATGTTTTGATTGTCTACTTCTGATTTTTGTGTATTCATGGTTTGATCTTCCCTGTCATGACAATAATTTTCTCCCATCAGATTCTTTTCTCATTATTGTTATCGCCTCATTTTTTTCTAGCCTCTTTATTGATTTTTAAATGTATCTTAAAGTTGGATTCTGCCTCTATGTGCAGGGGAGACTGTCCCAAAGTTAAGGTTTTTCATGTTGATGTTTTCAGAGCTAGTTCTGAGGGTCTGTAAGTTTTCATTTCTCCTAATGTGGCAAGATTTAAGGAGAGGTATAGTTACTGCTCTTGTGGCCTGTGCTCTGCTCTTTGGGCGAGCACAAGCACAATTTTTCTCCCTGGAACTGTGGCCAGATTTTCTCCCTTGTGGCTATAAGTACTGTTGCACCTTATGACCTTGGAATTGTGACTTGTGACTCTTCTGGGGCCACAAGAGCTGGAGATTCTCTGGACCTGAGACTAGGGTCCCAATTCCCCATAGGAACAAATACAAATATTTCTTTCTATCCTGGAATTGTGAGCATGGTTCTAACTCTCCCAGGGCCACAAGTATTAATGTACTAGAGTAGCTCTTTGTTATGAGACTGAATGAGAACTGCATGTAGGCATTATAAGAGAATTCTGCACTCAGTGCCAACACTCTCTTGTAATCCTGAAATCTGACCCATCATCTGATCTGATCTCCTTACCTTGTGTGCTGATTGATCCTAAATAGTCACTGCCCATGCAACTTCCTCCAGGGTCTGTTGCTGACTTGCACCACATTCAAGCTAATTACCACTTTGATGAGACAAACTATTTTTGCTGACCACTCAAATTGTCTTGTACTGAAAAATTGTTCTATCCTAAACTTTTGTTTGTTCATACATTCCAAAGTTTGATTTGAGACATTATTTTAAAGTTGCTTGGAGGAGAATTTTATACAAGTAAGGTGAGCTCTGGATCCTCTACTCACTCTTAAAGTTGGCTTTCTATCCACTACTCCACAATCATGGGGTGGGAAAGAAGAAAATGATATATTCTAATAAATTTTTAACATTTAACTGATTACATATATATGTGTGCATTTTATAAATATGACTTGTCTTCTAAGAGGTAAAATTTTTCAAAAAATAGGTTAAAAGGAAAAATTAGGAACTTTTCTTCCCTCAAAGGCTAACTAAACACCGTCATTTAATATTAAACACAAACATTAAAGTACAGCTATATCCCACTTAACATCACTAATTTACTCCCAGAAAACAAAATGTTTCTTCTATTAAATTCATATACCCAAAATGATATAGAAAGAAGATGCTTTCTTGAACATATAAAGTTATTATTTTAAATATTTAAATGTTTTTAATTAGAGTTTTGAGATTGTAATTCAAAAGTACAGCAAATTTGCTAAATTGGAATGGATGAGGTGACTTAATTAAACAAAAGACCCAAGATGTATAGACAATGTTATCAGAGTTATCTACTGGGATTCATCACTATTTGGGGGTCAGTGGAGTGACAATCAAACATTTTATAGGGATATTTGCATACCAGAGGATGGTGTAGAGAAATAAAAAAAGGTGTACTTCAACAGGCAATTTGTTGAAAAGGAAGGTGTGAGTGGCACAGGGCTCACTCATGGGGATAAAAAAGCTATTTGGCAAAGACTGTGGGGGATAAAAAATTCAGCAACATTCTGCAAGGGAAGTAAGAAAATTGACTTTCTCTTTCATATTCAGGAATTTCCTAAGCTCTAAATTCAACTTTAAGCTAGAGATGTTGACTCTCAGGTAAAGTCTAGAAGTACTTCTCCTTCTATAGACTTCTTCTATCTGCCAAAAAAAAATTTTCTCCACAGCTGGGGAAGATCCAATCCATTACATTTACTCAGAGATGAATGGAAAATGCTGAGCTCTAGTGCAAGATATGGAACAAGAAGGGGAATTGATTAAGCCTGGGGGTTCAGGGACTAAATTTCTATAGCTACCTTTCAGAGAATAAAGGAATAAGACAATCAATAGAACATTGACTTCAAACTTGGCAAAAGTAGGATTTAAAGTTTCACAAACTTCATTATTTTTTTCTCTTCCACATTTCATATTCTGGAAGCTGCTAATTAAGGCAATTAGCATGATGCTTCTGCAGGTATGTGAATTCAGCTGTTTTAAAATTGTTTCTATTATGTACTTAAAATCTGTGATATTTAAAATTGAGATTGATAAGTTAAATGTAAAAAAATAAACTGAGCACTAGAACTGAGCTATGCTGTCCTTGTCTGGGAGATGAATGATGGACATTAAAACAACTCTGGAAATAGAATCAGGTGTAGTGCATCAATGATATAATTAAATGGTATTGATGGGACTTTCAGGAGCCAAGATGGTAGACTAAGCAGTACATCACTATAACTATCCCATATTCACCTCCAAACAACCATAAAATAGCACCTCAAAGAAAATCCAACAGATCCAATAAACAGAATGAAACAATATTTGAATTCAAGAAACTTGGAACATCAACAAGAAAGTTCTATGTCACTCAAGTAAAAGAAGAACACAGTAAAGGAAACAAAGCATCCCAACAAGCCAACAGCAAATCACATCTCAGGAAACCAGGGCAGAGTATGGAGGAGCAGGAAAATATCAGTACAAGTCCTTCCCCACATATGTCAGCATAGCCAAGAGAATAATGGGTTTCAGTTCAGAGAGCCACCAAATATGTCAGCAATATCCTGGACAGACAGTAACCAATAGCTAGATCACCAGTGCATCTGATTAGCTCATTGTCTTGAGTTCTCTTCATTCACCAGCACTAGGACTAAGGCTTAGCCCAGGAAAGCTGCCAGACTCCTATCATCTCCAGAAGCACCAGCCTTCCCCACAGCCCCACTTATCAGTACAGCTGCAGCACAAGGTAAGTAGCCAGGATATGCATCCCCTGGCACAAAAAAACCTGAGACTATGCTCATTATACCCTAGTATTAGATCTACTGGCAAAACTCCAAAAAAAAAAAAACTGGAAGTGGTCTCAAATGCAGAAAAAACTTTAGAATTTAGAAAGTATTCAAAAGGTACTTTAAAATATGTAAGAAGTTTTGGGAGTGAAGACAAAATGGCAGAGAGAAGCCAGGAAACTGCTCGAGCTCTCCCAGTTTCCCTTGAAAACCTCATGAAAACAAACCTCTGAAGAGAGTCTGATGGAATAAGACCATTCTTTTGTAATGTCTGGGCTAGCTTTCTGGATGTCCTCCAAGGGGAGCTTGGTTTCAGCAAGATACTGCTGGTCAAGACTGGTCAAGAATAGAGTTTAAAGTCTTTATTGTCTCCTTCACAATCTGTGTCTGTCCCAGTCTAACTTCTTCACAGTATGTTTTCTCTGACTGACTGAGCCTGTCCCCAGTTCTCTCAGCCCTTAAATACTCTATTACAATTATATCATTACAGCATACTGAGCTCTTGTGAACTAGAGAACCATTACATCATCATGCTAAATACTAAGTATATGTAAACTAGAGAACCATCATCTCATCAATCACACCGAGTTAACACCTTTTTGTAAATATCCTTGCTTCAAGTATACTTCTCCAGAGTTCCTGCCCTCTACACTCTGTAGATTGGAAGGACTTCAAGCTGGACTGAGCTTAGTCCAGCTCAGATGGAGTCTAGGAAAGCCAAAAAGAGGGTCTTAAACATCTCAGTTCAGCAATTGAGACCCATTGATCCTAGCTCAGTAGCATATCAGAGCAGTGGGGCAGTCCCCAACACCAGCACAACCAATTGCCAGCAAACTGACTATTTCCTGAAGACAGCAAAACTACCCCTTACTGTGAGCAAAACATTAAGCACAAGAGGCATTTGTGCTCAAATCAAGCCACACAGGAAGCTTGGGAAAGTACCCTCTTTACTTCAGGAGCAGAGCTTGGCCATAAAAGCCACAAAAGAAGGGAAAAAAGGAAAGAAATTAGCGAGAAACAGATAAGAACTTTGACCATGGGATGCTACTATGGTGACAGGGGAAACCAAAAACACCAACTAAAACAAGGGCAACATGTCCACAGAGGAAATCTCAAAGGGTGTTATGAAGTATTCTCAATATCAAAAAGATCATAAAAAAGGAAAAGTATTTTTCTTGAGGCTAAAATATTGGAAATTGAGGGGACGTCCACCAATTAGGAAATGGCTGAATAAGTTGTGGAATACGAATGCAATGGCTTACTTTTTACAAGAAAAAATGATGAACCAGAAGATTTCAGAAAAATCTGGATGCAAAAAATCTGATGCAAAGTAAAATGAGCAGAACCAAGTAAACATTGTACATAGTACCAGTAACAAAGTGTGATAATCAATTTTGAATAACTCAATTCTTCTCAAATACAATGAGCAAGGGCTAGTATAAAGGACTTATGAAGTAAAATGTTATCCCTATCCAGAGAAAAACATTAATGGACATTGAATGCAGACTGAAACATTTATTTTTTTTACTTAATTACTTTTCATTTTTTTCCTTTCTGATATTTCTTCTGTTACATTTGTGAAAACTATGGAAATATACATATGTAAAAACTACATCAAATTACCTACCCTTTCAGGAAGAGGGCAAGAGGAAGGAGGGAGGGAGGAAAATTTGGAACTCAAAATCTTGTGAAATGAATGCTAAAAATTGTTTTGACATGTAATTGGAAAAAAATATTATTTAAAAATTGTTCTGATGGGGAAACATTATGATTATATCTGGAATTGGAATCTTTTTAGTTTTTCTATAATTTCTCTTTTTAATATATAGCTCATATTATTCATAATAAATGAGTGTAAAAATTGAATAAAATCAAGCTGTTTCACATAGTTAATTTTCTAATTGTCAAACTTTCTTGTGATACTAAATCTAATGATTTTCTCTCTGATCCAC
Source organism: Antechinus flavipes (assembly GCF_016432865.1). Classification (NCBI taxonomy): domain Eukaryota; kingdom Metazoa; phylum Chordata; class Mammalia; order Dasyuromorphia; family Dasyuridae; genus Antechinus; species Antechinus flavipes. The sequence continues at coordinate 94,540,307 of NC_067402.1, forward strand.
TACCCAATAAAGAGGAGCTCACCTAATAATGAAATCCAGAAGGTATTCTTTTATACAAAATATCAGCTAACGTTTAATTAAGAATTTTAAAGTTTCAAAGTTTCTTGAGGTATATTGTTCTGAATTTATAGGGTTAGAAAACACTTCTTTCAAGTATATCATATGGATGTAATTTTCTCATCTTTCAGAGCAAAAACAAACTTTTAGAAATTAAATTATCTTCAGCATGAACACAAACAATGTCAAAAGAGGAAAAAGAATTCTCTATATTTGATCCTAAGCTGAGGATTGTATCCCCTACCAGGGGTCCTCAAACTATGGCCAGCTGGCCAGATGCGGCAGATGAGGATGATTATCCCCCTCACATAGGGCTATGAAGTTTCCTTATTTAAAGGCCCAAAAAACAAAGTTTTTGTTTTTACTATAGTCTGGCCCTCCAACAGCCTGAGGAACAGTGAACTGGCCCTCTATTTAAAAAGTTTGACGACCCCTGTGCGCTATACTATATTGCTTCTTTGGTCAGAAATATGTATATTGAGACATCATTGTTTTTACAACTTAACAGGTGAAAAAGAACGGTTAGGATGATAGATAGCTATATTTTTGAGCGTCACAGAAGGGATACATTCATGATCACTCTCCAATTTTTGACCATATAGGAAATTTCTAGTCAAATTCCTAAAACACCACAATTCTAAAATGGATTATATATAATTCCAAGTTCTAAATCAGAGGAACTAAATATTACCCTCATTTTCTTTTTTTCCTTTCTACATAAACAAGACCTGCTATCTATATGGAAGAATTTTATAGATTAGAACTATATCTTCAATGATGCCTAATCCAGTTCTCTTATTTTTTACAAACTCTCTAAAATTATCAGTCTATACTGGTCCTTGGAAAACAGCCATACAGATTATTTCCATGACTACCTTGAAAATCTCTGTAGGCAGAGAGGACCAAGAATTCCTGCTACTGATGGGCAGGACCACTCTGTCAGCATGGCCTTCATGGACTTCAAGAACTCAAAGCCAACTTTTTAAATGTGATAAGTACTGAGGTAAACTTTAGTTCACACCTTCAAAACTAGTAAACAAAATGTATGGGTTGTACAAATACTGAAAATTTGGTCTCAAGTCAATCTATAAACATGTGCATTCCCTGGAAAATGTCTCATATTTTTCTTTCAAATGTAATTCTTCTGCTAAAGATGATTGAAGCTCTAAATAATGATCTCTTAAAAAGAAGTGATACAGTGGGGAAAAGTGCTAAATTAGGAATCACTTGGTACAATTCAAATCTTGCTTCCAGTTGATTTTTTTGGTCCTCAGTTTCCTCAGTAATAAAATGAGGGAATCAAATTAGGAAGCTTGTAAGGACCCTTCATGTATTAAATCTATCATGCTAGGAAGGTTTTCCTTCAGATGTTTTTTTTTTTTAATTTAATTTTCACATTTATTGCCATATGATAATGAGATAAGTGAGTAAAATAAGGAAAAGCTCAGGATTAGCAAATACTGGGACAACTTTTTCCATATGTTACATTAATAGGATTCTAGATTTATAACTGGATGAGAACTTTAAACATCATCTAGTTTTGCCCTCATATTTAACAGATACTGACAGTGAGACCTAAAAAAAAAAGACCACAAAAGAAGCCATGTAGTAGGAATAGACTTGGGATTTATCTTAGATTTCCTAACTCTAAACTTAGAGTCCTTCCACTGTACTGTGCTGCTTCTTTCTTATCCTCAATTCTTGCTCTCTTCCATGTTCTTTCTTCTTAAAATTCTTATTTATGGAATAAAAAAGATTTTAAGCCAATATAATAAAAACTGATTATATAGGTAACTGAAAATCTGTTGAATACAACTTACTATTCCTTCTAAATATTTAATGAAGTTATCATGTAAATTTCATTTTTTTTCTTCTATAAGCTCCCTCTCTAGAGATGGCTGCCATTACACACACATACACACACACACACACACACACACACACACACACACTTGTAAAATCTTCCCCTACTCAACCATCTAATTTTCATTAGATACATAATTCTTTTCTTAACTCCTACCAGATTAGTAGATTCTGATGTAAAAATGCACACTCTGTTAATCCAGATTGAACAGGTTTAGTAAAGACCATGAGATATGAATAGTAAACTATAATTTGAGAATAGATGAATTTATTTAGACAATATTGGAACAGTTTCATTCAATTGTGAAACCTAAAATATAAGAGAGTTGACATGTGGTATGATAAAGATGCAGATTTCTAAGAAAATAAAGTATCATAAAGAAAATAAAGAATTATAAATTTGTAACCAAAACAAACTTCAAAGTCCATTTTGTTCAATACCCTCATTTGACAGATGGGAAAAATGAGGGCCAAATAAATTATATAGTTCCCTGAGGTTAATTGCATTATCAGAGTTGGACTTTCAAGGTCCTGTGCTTCAGAATTAATATTTTTTGTTTGTTTTGATTTTTTTTTTGAGGCAATCGGATTTAAGTAACTTGCTAGGGTCACATTTCTAGTGAATGTATGAGGAGAGATTTGAACTTGTCTTCCTGACTGCAGGGTCTGTGACTTATTGTGCCATAGTGCTGCTCCAAATTTAATGTTTTTTTTTTTTTTTTTTTTTTACCATTTTACCAGATGTACAGAAGATCTCTAGATTAACTCCCATGATTTTACAGAGAGGAAAGTGACATAAAATAAAGATAAGCAATTTACCCAATAACACATCAGAAATAAACAGCAAGGACAAGATTCAAACGCAGATCCTTTGACTCCATATTGAACAGGCCTTCCACTTTGACACTTCCATTACTGTAAAGAAAAGATACTCTAAGAGAAACAAATAGGTCCAGTTTTTATTGAAAATAGCTTCCATCCTTTCTCACTTTGTTTCTGTATCTTGTCTATCTTCATTTCACTTTAAATATTGTGAGATTAAAGATTCTCTTTGCTATTCTTTTGTTCAATCATTTATTTTCTTCTAGAGCCAGGGAATTCCCAAGTAGTTTGTCTTTTCTCTGAGAGTAGATTCTTTTTTCTCCCCATTTCATGCTGGAAGCCAAAAGATTAATCCTTTAGAATCTCAATGAATCACCTAATTAGGAACTTACTAAAAATGAAATAAGTTAATTATGTTTAATTTCTTCACAAAGATCAAATAGCAGCTAAATCACTTTCCCAAGGCAATTTTCCTTATTTGCAGCATAAATGAAAGAAAATAAAATTCAAACCAAGTCCTTACCACTATTATTGAAGCACTACAAGGATGTGATAGATCTCTGTGTTTGTGATTAAAAGATCTAACCCAGCATGAATTTCTCCTCACACATTAGTTAGTGTTTACAGGCAAAAGAATATCTAATCATTAGAAAGATAAGCAAATTATTATGGCCGAGAGAGTCAGGAAATATCGAGACTCAGAGGGCCTGCTAATTCTAATTATTAACCATGAAGAATATGACCACATTATACATAAATGGAACAGATGGTATCTTATATGACAGCATTTGAGGGATAGGCAAAGTATCCCTCACAGGCTAAAAATAATCCTCCCCAGTCCCATCTTCCTATATCAGTATGGTTTTTGTTGTTCAACCTGAAATCCTCAGCATGAGATTTACTAATAAGTTGGACAAAAGAAAGAGCCTTAATGACCAAAAATACTCCAACATAATCATATATGATAACTTGTTCAGCTAATCCACAGTTGATAGGTATCCCTTCATTTTCCAGTTCTTTGACACCACCAAAAGTGTTGACATAGACATTTTCTTTTGATTTGTTTAGGACAGAGGATTAGTGGTCATAGCTGGGTCAAAAGCTATGCAGTATTATGCCACTTTGAACATAGTATCCAGAATGGCTGGACTATTTCATAACTCCAATATTCATTACTAAACTATTTTTTCACATTTTCTCCAGAATTTCAATTTTCTTTTTTTGTCACATTAGGAAATGTGAGAGATACATCTCAGAGCTGTTTTAATTTGCATTTCTCTACTTCATAATTATTTAGAACATTTTTTTCATATAACAGTCAATTTCTGCTGAAAAAAAATTACCAGTTTAAAAATTACTAAGATGGAAGAGAATAGACATGTCTTTATCTGAGCTTTTCCTAGCATCCCTCAGAACAACAGCAGACTGAGCTCCTGAACTAGTTTTGGAGTGACACAACCCAAAAATATTTTGAATACAACAAAATCTAGAAGAAGATATTTTGGAAGAACTTCAAAAAGGTCTGTTTCAAATCAAGCAGTGTGAGAGGCTGCTGAGACCAAACACAAAACAGAAAGCCTGGGTCAAGGAGCCAGGGCAGGGAGCCAGGGCTGATGTCTATGCATCAGGGAATATACTGCAAGGCTCACAGACTACTGTCTTGGTTATAAGCTAGGGGTTCAGCAGATTTGCTGTAAGACGCCCACAGTAAATACTGTGGCAGATAGTGAGCTTCTGAATTTCAGGAAACTATTGAACCTGGCCACGTCTACCAAGTACTGGAAGTCAGTCAGCAGCACCAGCCCTAGGGCAACCTAAAGTGGCTGTCTCCCTTTTGCTTTAAAAGCAGACCTCAACCTTTTAAAAATGAGCAAAAAAAGCAAAAAGGACTCTGAACATGGACAGCTTTTATGAAGAGAACAGACCTCAAACCCTAAGGGTTAGTGTAAAGGCAAATCAGCCCCAGATGAAGCCCCAACTGGTGATATGAATTGATTTCTATTTCACAAGACTCTCTTGGAAGAATTCAACAAGCATCTTTAAAAAGAGTTAGAAGAAAAATTGGGAAAGGAAATGAGATCTTTGCAAGAAGGGATGGAAAAGGAAAAACAGAAATTATTTGAAGAAAACTCCTTGAAAATAGATTTGATGAAATGGGAAAAGCATATAACTTCTTTCAAAATAGATATGAAAAAGAAACCAATTCAATAAACAACAAAATTTTTGAAATGGAAAAAAAAATTCAAAGAACAAAAAATCTCATTTAAAAGTTCAATTGGGGGTAGCTAGATGGCACAGTGGGTAGAGCACTAGCCTTGAAGTCAAGAGGACTGAGATCAACTCTGGCCTCAGATCACTTAACACTTCCTAGCTGTGTGGCCCTGGGCAAGTCATTTAACCCCAGTTGCCTCAGCAAACAAACAAAAAAGTTCAATTGATTGAGTGCAAAAGGAGATGTAAAAAGTTAACTGAAGAAAATAATTCACTAAAAATTAGAATTGAATAAATGAAAGTGAATGACTCAACGAGACTTGAAGAATTGGTCAAACAAAATAAAAAAAATAGAAGAAAATGTAAATCATCTCATTGGAAAAACAATGGACCAAGAAAATAGATGTAGGAGAGACAATCTAAGAATTATTGTTCTTTCTCAAAACAGTGACAAAAAGAGGCTAGACATCCTTTTTTTCAGGAAATCATCAAGGAAAACTGTCAATTGTCCTAGAACTAAAAGATAAAATAGCTAATGAAAGAATTAATGGATCACTTCCTGAAAGAGATCCTCAAATGAAAACTCCAAGGAACATCATAGCTAAATTTCAGAATTTTCAAATCAAGGAGAAAATATTTCAAGCAGCCAGAAGAAAGCAATTCAAATATTGAGGAAGCATAATCAGGATTAATCAGGATCTAGCAGCTTCCACTTCAAATCAAAGGGCATGAAATCTGATATTCCAAAAGGAAAAGGAACTTGGATTACATCCAAGAATCAACTATCCAGCAAAACTAAGCATCATCTTTCAGGAAAAAAGATGGATATTTAATGAAATAAGTGAACTTCATCTATTTCTGGTGAAAAGATCAGAGCTGAATAGCAAATTTGATCTTCAAATGCAGAACTCAAGAGAAGCATAAAAAGGTAAAAAGGAAAGAAAAATAACTTTCTTTTTAAAGTTAAAAAGCTTATATCTCTGTATGGGAAGAGTTGAGAAGTTTAACTCTTGAGATCTGTATCTCTGTTATGAGTACATTTAGAGAGTGCAGGTATAATTTGATTTTATTGTGAGGATATAAAAAAGAAACTAGAGGAGGAAAGGTGATTCTACTGGAAGAAAAGGAAAATAGAGATAAAATGGGGTAAATTACATCTCATGAAGAGGCAAAAAAGATCCATTGCAATTGAAGGAAAAGGGGAAGAGGGAAGAGCATCGAGTGAACCTTATTCTTGTCAGCTTTGATTCCAAGAGAGAATAACAGACACATTTAGCTTCATAGAGAAGCTTGTTTCACTCTGTGGGGAAGTGGAGGGGGAAGGAAGAAAAAAAAGTGGGAGGCTAATAGAAGGGAGAACAGAGGTAGAAAGAGAAAGATATAAGAAAGGGAGAAGGGTTGCAAAAAGGGTGGGCTGTTTGAGAGAGGGGGTGATCAGTAATAAAATACTGGGGAGGAAGGAAAGGGAGAAAGGGAAGAGGAAAGTATAACGGGTTAAACAAGGTGGCAGGAAATACAGAGTTAGTAATTTTATCTGTGGATATGAATGGGATGAATTTTCCTAAAATGGAAGCAGTTATCAGATTTTAATGCTGATAATTAGGAGCTACTTTGCCCAACTTTATGCCAATAAATTCGACAACTTAAATGAAATAGAAGAATACCTCCAAAAATATAGCTTGCCTAAACTAACAGAGGAGGAAGTAAATATCCTAAACACTCCCATCTCAGAAAAAGAAATAGAACAAACTATCAATCAACTCCCTAAGAAAAAATCCCCAGGACCAGATGGATTTACATCTGAATTCTATCAAACATTTAAAGATCAATTAACTCCAATGCTAAATAAACTATTTGAAAAAGTAGGGATTGATGGAGTCCTACCAAACTCCTTTTATGACACAGACATGGTACTGATACCTAAACCAGGTAGGCTGAAAACAGAGAAAGAAAATTATAGACCAATCTCCCTAATGAATATTGATGCTAAAATCTTAAATAAAATATTAGCAAAAAGACTACAGAAAATCATCCCCAGGATAATACACTATGACCAAGTAGGATTTATACCAGGAATGCAGGGCTGGTTCAATATTAGGAAAACTATTAACATAAATGACTATATCAATAACCAACCAAACAAAAACCATATGATCATCTCAATAGATGCAGAAAAAGCATTTGATAAAATCCAACAGCCATTCCTAATAAAAACACTTGAGAGCATAGGAATAAAAGGACTTTTCCTTAAAATAGTCAGGAGCATATATTTAAAACCTTCAGTAAGCATCATATGCAATGGGGAAAAACTGGAACCTTTCCCAGTAAGATCTGGAGTGAAGCAAGGTTGCCCACTATCACCATTATTATTCAATATTGTATTAGAAACACTAGTCTCTGCAATAAAAGTCGAGAAAGAGATTAAAGGAATTAGCGTAGGCAATGAGGAAACCAAACTATCCCTCTTTGCAGATGATATGATGGTATACCTAGAGAACCCCAGAGATTCTACTAAAAAGCTATTAGAAATAATTCATAATTTTAGCAAAATAGCAGGATACAAAATAAATCCCCATAAATCCTCAGCATTTTTATAAGACACCAACAAAATCCAAGAGCAAGAGATACAAAGAGAAATTCCATTCAAAATAACTGTTGATAGCATAAAATATTTGGGAATCTACCTATCAAAGGAAAGTCAGGAATTATTTGAACAAAATTACAAAAAGGTTTCCACACAAATAAAGTCAGACTTAAATAATTGGAAAAATATTAAGTGCTCTTGGATAGGCTGAGTGAATATAATAAAGATGACAATACTCCCTAAACTAATCTATTTATTTAGTGCTATACCAATCAGACTTCCAAGAAAATATTTTAATGATTTAGAAAAAATAACAACAAAATTCATATGGAACAATAATAAGTCGAGAATCTCAAGGGAATTAATGAAAAAAAATCAAATGAAGGTGGTCTAGCTGTACCTGATCTAAAATTATATTATAAAGCAGCAGTCACCAAAACCATTTGGTATTGGCTAAGAAATAGATTAGTTGATCAGTGGAAAAGGTTATTCACAAGACAGAATAATCGACTATAGCAATCTAGTGTTTGACAAACCCAAAGATTCTAACTTTTGGGATAAGATTACATTATTTGATAAAAACTGCTGGGATAACTGGAAATTAGTATGGCAGAAATTAGGCATGGACCCACACTTAACACCATATACCAAGATAAGATCAAAATGGGTCCATGACCTAGGCATAAAGAACGAGATTATAAATAAATTAGAGGAATATAGGATAGTTTATCTCTCAGACTTGTGGAGGAGAAAGAAATTTGTGACCAAAGATGAACTAGAGACCGTTACTGATCACAAAATAGAAAATTTTGATTATATCAAATTAAAAAGCCTTTGTACAAACAAAACGAATGCAAACAAGATTGGTAGGGAAGCAACAAACTGGGAAAACACCTTTACAATTAAAGGTTCTGATAAAGGCCTCATTTCCAAAATATATAGAGAACTGACTCAAATTTATAAGAAATCAAGCCATTCTCCAATTGATAAATGGTCAAAGGATATGAACAGACAATTTTCAGAGGATGAAATTGAAACTATTACCACTCACATGAAAGAGTGTTCCAAATCACTATTGATCAGAGAAATGCAAATTAAGACAACTCTGAGATATCACTACATACCTGTCAGATTGGCTAAGATGACAGGAAAAAATAATGATGAATGTTGGAGGGGATGTGGGAAAACGGGGACACTGATGCATTGTTGGTGGAGTTGTGAACGAATCCAGCCATTCTGGAGAGCAATCTGGAATTATGCCCAAAAAGTTATCAAACTGTGCATACCCTTTGATCCAGCAGTGTTTCTATTGGGCTTATATCCCAAAGAAATACTAAAGAAGGGAAAGGGACCTGTATGTGCCAAAATGTTTGTAGCAGCCCTGTTTGTAGTGGCTAGAAACTGGAAAAATGAATGGATGCCCATCAATTGGAGAATGGCTGGGTAAATTGTGGTATATGAATGTTATGGAATATTATTGCTCTGTAAGGAATGAATACAGAGAGGCTTGGAGAGACCTACATGGACTGATGCTAAGTGAGATGAGCAGAACCAGGAGATCATTATACACTTCGACAACGATATTGTATGAGGATGTATTCTGATGGAAGTGGATTTCTATGACAAAGAGACCTAACTGAATTTCAAGGGATAAATGATGGACAGAAACAGCTACACCCAAAGAAGGAACACTGGGAAACGAATGTGAACTATTTGCATTTTTGATTTTCTTCCCGAGTTATTTTTACCTTCTGAATCCAATTCTCCCTGTGCAACAGGTGAACTGTTCGGTTCTGCAAATATGTATTGTATCTAGGCTATACTGCAACATATTTAACATATATAGGACTGCTTGCCATCTTGGGGGGGGGTGGCGGGAGGGAGGGGAAAAAATGAAACATAAGCGAGTGCAAGGGATAATGTTATAAAAAATTACCCTGGCATGGATTCTGTCAATACAAAGTTATTATTAAATAAAATAAAATTTAAATTAAAAAATATTTTAATGCTGTTTTTTTAATTTTCTTAGTTTTATTAAAATCAAATTATCATTTGTTTTTTCTATCTTATGAATACTTTCATAAAATCAGTTCTGAGTTTTATTTATTTCATTTTTTGTTTACAATTTCATTAATCTTGCTTTTGATTTTAAGAATTTCTATATTGGTGTTTAGAAGTTTTTAATTTGTTGCTCTTCAATCTTTTCTCTGTTACATGTCTAATTTGTTTATCTGCTTTTTTTCTCTTTTATTGTCATATGCGTGTAATAATAAATACTGTTTTATTTAATAAAATAATTGGTTGTTTCTATGATTCTGTTCTTATATCATTTGTTATTTAAGATCAGGTTATTTAGCTTCCAGTTAACTTGCAAAATGTATTTCAAAGGCTATTTGGTCTGAGAATGATGCACTGAATAGTTTTGCTTTTACCCTTTTGTTTTTAATTTCGTGATACATGCTCAGTTTTTATGAAGATACCATGCCTAGTTGAAAAATAGTTACACTCTTTTCCATTTCCATTCAGTTTATTCAGACATTTACCATATCAAGCTTTTAAAAAAACTATTCAATTCCTTAACTACTTTCCTATTTATTCATTTTTTGGTATCTAAATCTGAGAGGATAAATTAAGATCTTCTACTCATAGTGTTTTACTGTTGATTTTCTTCTATAATTCATTTAACTTCTCTTTCAAAAATTTGGATGCTTTGCTTGCATAGTTTTGCTTTTCTTGTATTACATTTCTTGTATTTCTTGTATAAACATTTAGTATTGATATTAGTGTTTCTGGGATAACTTAGCAAAATTTAGTTTCTCTGAATATACTTTCAATTATTTCTCTATATGTGCTTTTGTTTTGTTTGAGATTATGATTGTTACCTCTTTTTATATCAGCTAAAACATAATAGATTCTGCTTGAGTCCCTTATTTTTACTCTGTATATCTTTCTGTTTCAAGTGTATCTCCTGTAAACATCATATTGCTGGATTCTAATTTCTTAACCAATTTGCTGTCAAGTTTCATTTTATGGTTGAGCTAATCTCATTGACATTCACAGTTATGATTGTTGTGTATTTTTCTCCCTATTTTCTTCTATTTATGTTTTTCATCCTTCACTTACTAAAAATCTTTGCTTTCCTTTCTTAAACCACCCTTTCTAAAAAACAAACAAAAATTACTTAATTTTTCCACCTATTCAACTTTTGTATAAGATGAATTTCCTTATCTGAATGTGTTTATATACACTCTTACATCTCTCAAGTTCAAATTAGAATGATGTTCAAACATTGCCTATTCTTGACCCCATTTCTTCCCAAATTATAAAAATTCTTGCCAGTCATTCATCTTTTGTGTGAGACAATTTTCACCATTCTTTTTCTTCTTTCTCTCTTCTCCAATTGTATCCATCTTTCTCATCCTTCCATTGTTGCTTTGAGATTATTCCAATATAACAGACTCATATCTATGCTTCTAAATTGATTCCCTATAATATCTTTTTTATTATTATAGCTTTTTATTTGGAAATACTTCCATTTTAGGAAAATTCATCCCATTCACATTCACAGATGAAATTACTTACTCTGTATTTTCTGCCACCTTGTTTAACCCCAGTTATATTTTCCTCTTCCCTTTCTCCCTTTCCTTCCTCCCCAGTATTTTATTACTGATCACCCCCTCTCTCAAACAGCCCACACTTTTTGCAGCCCTTCTCCCTTTCTTATATATGCATAGGTAATTTTTCAGCATTGACAGTTGCAAATCCTTTTGTTCCAATTTTTTGCCTCCCTCTAGAAGGCAGGTTGACCAATACATGTTAAATATGTTAAAGTATAAGTTAAATACAATGTACGTATACATGTCCAAACAGTTATTTTGCTGTATAAAAAGAGTCAGACTTTGAAATAGTGTACAATTAGCCTGTGAAGGAAATAAAAAATGTAGGCGGACAAAAATAGAGGGATTGGGAATTCTATGTAGTGGTTCATAGTCATCTCCCAGAGTTCTTTCCCTGGATGTAGTTGGTTCAGTTCATTACTGCTCAATTGGAAGTGGTTTGGTTCATCTCATTGTTGAAGAGGGCCACATCCATCAGAATTGATCATCTTATAGTATTATTGTTGAAGTATACAATGATGTCCAGGTCCTGCTCATTTCACTCAGCATCGGTTCATGTAAGTCTCTCCAGGCCTTTCTGAAATCATCCTGCTGCTCATTTCTAACAGAATAATAATATTCCATAATATTCATATACCACTATTTATTCAGCCATTCTCCAATTGATGGGCATCCACTCAGTTTCCAGTTTCTGGCCACTACAAAGAGGGCTGCCACAAACATTCTTGCACATACAGGTTCCTTTCCCTTCTTTAAAATCTCTTTGGGATATAAGCCCAGTAGTAATACTGCTGGATCAAAGAGTATGCACAGTCTGATCACTTTTTGAGCATAGTTCCAAATCGTTCCTCCAGCATTCTGAATTATGTTTCCTGATCATTCTAGCCAATCTGACAGGTGTGTACTATCTCAGAGTTGTCTTAATTTGCATTTCTCCGATTAATAATGACTTGGAGCATCTTTTCATGTGGCTAGAAATAGTTTCAATTTCTTCATCTGAGAATTGTCTATCATATCTTTTGACCATTTATCAATTGAGAATGGCTTGATTTCTTATAAATTAGAGTAAATTCTCTATATAGTTTGGAAATGAGTCCTTTATTAGAACTTTTGACTGTGAAGATGTTTTCCCAGTTTATTGCTTCCCTTCTAGTCTTGTCTGCATTAGTTTTGTTTGTACAAAAACTTTTCAATTTGATATAATCAAATTTTTCTATTTTGTGATCAATAATGATTTCTGGTTCTTCTTTGATCATAAATTCTTCCTCTTCTTCAAGTCTGAGAGGTAAACTATAAAATGCTCTTTTAATTTATTTATAATCTCATTCTTTATGCTTAGGTCATGAATGCATTTTGACCTTATCTTGGGGTATGGTGTTAAGTGTGGATCAATGCCTCGTTTCTGCCATATAATTTCCAATTTCCCCAGCAATTTCTGTCAAACAGTGAGTTCTTACCCAAAATCTGGGGTCTTTGGGTTTGTCAAACACTAGATTATTAAAGTTATTGGCTGTTTTGTCCTTTGAACGTAACCTATTCCACTGATCAACTAGTCCATTTCTTAGCCAATACCAAATGATGTTGGTAACTGCTGCTTTATAATATAATTTTAGATTTAGTACAGCTAGGGCACCTTCATTTGATTTCTTTCATTAATTCGCTTGAAATTCTTGACCTTTTGTTTTTCCATATGAACTTTGTTGTTATTTTTTCTAGGTCACTAAAATAGTATTTTGGGAGTCTGATTGGTATAGTGCTAAATAAATAGATTAGTTTAGGTAGTATTGTCATCTTTATTATATTTGCTCACCCTATCCAAGAGCATTTAATATTTTTCCAATTGGTTATATCTAACTTTATTTGTGTGGAAAGTGTTTTGTAGTTTTGCTCATATAGTTTCTGATTTTCCCTTGGCAGATAGATTCCTAAATATTTTATTCTATCGGTAGTTATTTGGAATGGAATTTCTCTTTGTAACTTTAACTGTTGAATTTTGTTAGTGATATATATAAGAATGCTGATGACTTATGTGGGTTTATTTTGTATCCTGCAACTTTGCTAAAGGTGTGGATTATTTCTAATAGCTTTTTAGTAGAATCTCTGGGGTTCTCGAAGTATACCATAACATCATCAGCAAAAAAAGTGATAATTTGGTTTCCTCATTACCTACTCTAATTCTGTTAATCTCTTTATGGACTCTTTTTGCCAAAGCTAGCATTTCTAATACAATATTGCATAGTAATGGTGATAGTGGGCAACCTTGTTTCACTCCTGATCGTATTGGGAATGGTTCCCATTTATCCCCATTACATATGATGTTTACTGCTTGTTCTAAATAGATGCTACTGATTATTTTAAGGAAAAGTCCATTTATTCCTACACTCTCAAGTGTTTTTAATAGGAATGGATGTTGGATTTTATCAAATGCTTTTTCTGTGTCTATTGAGATGATCATATGGTTTTTATTAATTTGGTTATCAATATGGTCAATTATACTAATAGTTTTCCTAATATTGAACCAGCCCTGCATTCCTGGTATAAATCTTGCTTTACCATGGTGAATTATCCTGGAGATGATTTTCTGTAGTCTTTTTGCTAATATCTTATTTAAGATTTTGACATCAATATTCATTAGAGAGATTAGTCTATAATTTTCTTTCTCTGTTTTCAACCTACCTGGCTTAGGTATCACTACCATGTCTGTGTTATAAAAGAAGTTTGGGAGGACTCCTTCATTCCCTATTTTTTCAAATAATTTATATAACATTGGGGTTAATTGTTCTTTAAATGTTTGGTAAAATTCACATGTAAATGCATCTGATGTTGGGGATTTTTTCTTAGGAAATTGATTAATAGCTTGTTCTATTTTTTTTTTCTGAAATGGGACTACTTAAGCAATTTACTTCCTCTTCTGTTAATCTGCGAAGTTTATATTTTTGGAGATAGTCACACATTTCACTTAGGTTATCAAAATTATTGGCATAAAGTTGGGCAAAGTAACTCCTTATTATTGCTCTAATTTCCTCTTCATTGGTGGAAAGTTCTCTCTTTTCATTTTTAAGACTAACAATTTGATTTTCCTCTTTTCTTTTTCTAATCAGATCTACCAAAGTTTTATCTATTTTATTGGTTTTTTCATAAAACCAACTCTTAGTTTTATTTATTAATTCAATAGGTTTTTTTTACTTTTAATATTATTAATTTCTCCTTTTAATTTTAGAATTTTGAGTTTAGTATTTGATTGGGTTTTTTAAATTTGGTCTTTTTCTAGCTTTCTAAGTTGCAAGCCCAATTCATTGATCTTCTCTTTCTCTAATTTATTCAAATAAGCCTCTAAAGATATAACATTTCTTTTTACTATGCTTTGGCTGCATCCCACAAATTTTGCTATGACGTCTCATTGTTGCTATTATCTCTAATGAAATTATTATTTTTTGTCTATAATTTGCCGTTTCGCCCAATCATTCTTTAAGATGAGATTGTTTGATTTTCAACTACTTTTTGGTCCGTTTACCCCTAACTTTTTGTTGAATGTAATTTTATTTCATCATGATCTGAAAAGAAAGCATTTATGAACTGATGCTGAGTGAAATGAGCAGGACCAGGAAATCATTATATACTTAAACAACAATATTATATGATGATCAATTCTGATGGACGTTGCCATCTCCAGCAATGAGATGAACCAAATCAGTTCCAATAGAGCAGTGATGAATTGAACAAGCTACACCCAGGGTAAAAACTCTGCAAGATGACTATGAACTATTACATAGAATTATCAATCCTTCTATTTTTGTCCTCCTGCATTTTTTATTTTCTTCACAGGCTAATAGTACACTGTGTCAAAGTCTTATTCTTTTTGTACAACAAAATAACTGTTTGGACCTGTATAGTTACATTGTATTTGATTTATACTTTAATATATTTACTATGTATTGGTCAACCTGCCATCTGGGAGAGCAGATGGGGGGAAGAAGGAGAAAAATTGGAACAAAAGGTTTGGCAATTTTCAATGTTGTAAAATTACCCATGCATATAACTTGTAAATAAAAAGGTATAATAATAAAAAAAGAAAGCATTCACCATTTCTGCCTTCCTGCTTTTAATTTTGAGGTTTTTATTTCCTAATATGTGGTCAATTTTTGTATAGGTTCCATGAACTGCTGAGAAAAAGTATACTCCTTTCTGTCACCATTCGGTTTTCTCCAAAGATCTATCATACCTAGTTTTTCTAACATTCTATTTACCTCTTTAATTTCTTTCTTATTTGTTTTGTAATTTGATTTATCTAATTCTGAGAGTGCAAGATTGAGATCTCCCACTTTTATGTCTTTTTTCCACTGTCTCTGTCTTCTTTCAACTCTCTTACCTTCTCCTTTAGGAAATTAGATCCTATACCACTTGGTACATATATGTTCAGTATTGATATTGCTTCATTATGTATAGTACCCTTTAGCAAGATATAGTTTCCTTCCTTATCTCTTTTAATTAGATCAATTTTTGCTTTTGCTTGATCTGAAATAAGGATGACTACTTCTGTTTTTTTTATTTCACCTGAAGCATAACAGATTCTGCTCCAGCCTTTTACCTTTACTCTGTATGTATCTCCCTGTTTTAAATTTGTTTCCTGTAAACAACATATTGTAGGGTTCTGATTTTTGATCCAGTCTGATATCCACCTCTGCTTTATGGGAGAGTTTATCCCATTCACATTTACAGTTAAAATGACTAATTCTATATTTCCTGCCATCATAATATCCCCAGATTATGCTTTTCTTTTTCTTGCCCCTCCTTAACCCCTTCCCTATTATTAAACTTATGGGCCCCACTTGTGTCACACAGCTCTCCCTCTTTAGTATCCCTCCCTCCTCCTTTGAATCCCTTCTCCTTTCTTGTACTCTTCCCTTATTACTCCTTTTACTTTTGCCTTTTCCCCTCCCATTTTTTAATGAGGTGAGAGAAGATTCTCTGTAAAACAAATATGTCAATTATTTTCTCTTTGAGCCAAATCTGATGAGAGTAAGATTCACACAATGTTCCTCCCCCTCTCTAAGTTCCCTCAGATATGATAGGTTTCCTTTGCCTCATCATGGGATGTAGTTTACCTCTTTTTATCACCCCTTTTCCCTTTTTCTGACACTATCCCCTTTCCATTTTTACTTCCCTTTTTATGTTATATCACTAAAATCAAATTATACATCTGGTCTTTATATATATTCACAACAGAAATACAGTTCTCAAGAGTTACTTTTACCTTTTTCTGCTTCTCCTGAGTCCTATGGTTGGAGATCAATTTTTTTGTTTAGATCTGGTTTTTTCCTTAGAAATGGAATTCATCTGTTTCATTAAATTAAATGTCCATCTTCTTCCATGGAAGATAATGCTCACTTAGCTGGGTAGTTTATTCTTGGTTGCATTCCAAGTTCTTTTGCCTTTTGAAATATCAGATTCCAGGCTGTGGGTATTAGCAGCTGAGCAAGGAATTGTTCTGTGAAAGCAGGCCATGCGCCCCACTATGCAGATTAGAGGCTGTCCCAGGCTGTGCCCCCATGCTGGGCAGATTTGTAAGTGCCTGCAGGATGCAGCTGCACAGCTGTGCTGTGGTCTGTGCTGTGCCACTTCCGGTTTTGAGTGCTTATAGCCAGATCTTGTTAGGTACTGGCTTTTTTTAGGGTACTCTCTGTCTTTGGCTTTCATTTCTCTGCTGGTCTACTGCTTTGTAATCAAGGCAGAACAGTCAGCCTATGGCAGAGTAGTCTCTATAACTTTTTTAGCCACAGAGGTCACCCCCGCCCCTGGTCTGCTTCATATGCTAGTGTCACCTATCTCTCTGCCTGCGCTGGTCTGTTCTCATTCCTCAAGACAAACCTGCTATGGGGATCTTTCAGATTATCTTCAGCTGGTAAGTTGTTGTGCTTCTAATCTTCATGAATTTTAGCACTCAAGTGCTATTTTTGAGGCTGAATTTAATAGTTGGTTTTGAGGGCATGAGAGGAGCTTAGAAAGTTGCGTTTGCCTTCTCCGCCATCTTGGCCTAATTCTCCTATAATATCTTAATTATAATAATGCTTCAGTGTTTTAGTATATTATCTTCATATATGGGAATATAAATAGTTAAATTTTTTTCAATTCCTTGTGAGTTCTCAGTAATGTTTACTTTTTATGCTACTCTTGAGTCCTGTATTTGAATATCACAGTTTCTACTCAGCTCTGATTTTTTCTTCAGGTATACTTGAACCTCTTCTATTTCAGTAAATATCTACTTTTCCCCTATAATGTAATACTCCACTTTCTAATTATATTTTTAATTTGTACTTCTAAATCCTTTATCTTTTATAAAGTCTACTGTTAGAGTTCTGAAGGCAGAATCAAGATGGCTAAGTAACCCAAGAAGCTGCTTGACTTTCCCAGTGTCAAAAACCACATGAAACCAAGGCTCCAATCAGACTCTGATAGGATGAAACCACTCTTCACCTTAAGATAATTTGGAAGGACTTAAAGTAGGTCAGTCTCTTTAAGAGGTCTGAAAGACTGGGAATGAGATAAATTGAAGCCAGAGGGAAGAGGAAAGAGGTCAGACAATACAATGGTCTCTCAGTTAGAGAACAGCAATTGCCTTTCAGTATCTTTGTATCATCCTCTCACAAGAAGAGATTCATTCTCGGTGAATGGGTGTTCAGCCCAGCTCAGACAGTGTATGGGAAAGCCAGTGAGAAGATCTTAAACATAGCAGATAAAGAGACTCTCAGTCCTCTCTCAATAGCAGAATAAACCAGTGGGGCAGCTGCCAGTCCCAGATCAGAAGGCAAATTCTGGGAAGCCAAACTGTTTCTTTTTTTTAAAATTTAATTTAATTTTTTAAAATTTTATTTAATAATAACTTTATATTGACAGAATCCATGCCAGGATAATTTTTTTTACAACATTATCCTTTGCACTCATTTCTGTTCCGATTTTTCCCCTCCCTCCCTCCCTCCACCCCCTCCCCTAGATAGCAAGCAGTCCTATATATGTTAGATATGTTACAGTATATCCTAGATACAATATATGTTTGCAGAACTGAACAGTTCTCTTGTTGCACAGGGAGAATTGGATTCAGAAGGTAAAAATAACCTGGGAAGAAAAACAAAAATGCAGATAGTTCACATTCGTTTCCCAGTGTTCTTTCTTTGGGTGTAGCTGCTTCTGTCCATCATTTATCAATTGATACTGAGTTAGGTCTCTTTGTCAAAGAAATCTACTTCCATCAGAATACATTCTCATACAATATCGTTGTTGAAGTGTATAATGATCTCCTGGTTCTGCTCATTTCACTTAGCATCAGTTCATGTAAGTCTCGCCAGTCCTCTCTGTATTCATCCTGCTGGTCATTTCTTACAGAACAATAATATTCCATAACATTCATATACCAATTTACCCAGCCATTCTCCAATTGATGGGCATCCATTCATTTTCCAGTTTCTAGCCACTACAAACAGGGCTGCTACAAACATTTTGGCACATACAGGTCCCTTTCCCTTCTTTAGTATTTCTTTGGGATATAAGCCCAATAGAAACACTGCTGGATCAAAGGGTATGCACAATTTGATAACTTTTTGGGCATAATTCCAGATTGCTCTCCAGAATGGTTGGATTTGTTCACAGCTCCACCAACAATGCATCAGTGTCCCAGTTTTCCCGCATCCCCTCCAACATTTATCATTATTTTTTCCTGTCATCTTAGCCCATCTGACAGGTGTGTAGTGGTATCTCAGAGTTGTCTTAATTTTCATTTCTCTGATCAATAATGATTTGAAACACTCTTTCATATGAGTGGTAATAGTTTCAATTTCATCCTCTGAAAATTGTCTGTTCATATCCTTTGACCATTTATCAATTGGAGAATGGCTTGATTTCTTATAAATTTGAGTAAGTTCTCTATATGTTTTGGAAATGAGGCCTTTATCAGAACCCTTAACTGTGAAGATATTTTCCCAGTTTGTTGCTTCCCTTCTAATCTTGTTTGCATTAGTTTTGTTTGTACAAAGGCTTTTTAATTTGATGTAATCAAAATTTTCTATTTTTTGATCAGTAATGATCTCTAGTTCATCTTTGCACAAATTTCTTTCTCCTCCACAAGTCTGAGAGATAAACTATCCTATCTTCCTCTAATTTTTTTTTATAATCTCGTTCTTTATGCCTAGGTCATGGATCCATTTTGATCTTATCTTGGTATATGGTGTTAAGTGTGGGTCCATGCCTAGTTTCTGCCATACTAATTTCCAGTTATCCCAGCAGCCAAACTGTTTCCTTGAAAGTGCAGGTAAAACTACCATTTTAAGTGAGCAAAACACCAAGCATAAAGCCTGTGCTCAAAGCCAAGTCTCAGAGCTGCACAGTAATCTTGGGACAACATCCCTTTTATTCTAGGAGCAGAGCTCAACCCTAAAAGTTATAAAAGAGGAAATACAAAAAGAAAAGGAAAGAAAAGAAGCAAGAAATAAAGAAGAATGTTAACCATGGAAAGCTACTATGGTGACAGGGAAAACCAAAATACCACCTCAGATGAGTACAAAATGTCCACAGAGGAAATCTCAAAGAGTGATATAAAGTGATCTCATGCCCAAAGAAGTTTCTTGGAAGGGCTCATAAAAAGTCTTTTAAAGGCAAGTAAGAGAGGTAGAAGAAAAAAAATGAGAAAAGAAATGAGAGGTATGCAAGACAGAATCAACAGCTTGGAAAAGAAAGGCAATTCAATAAAAAAATAAAATGGAAAAAAGATATAAAAGCTAAGTAAAGAAAATCTTACATTAAAAGCTACAATAAGGTTACAACAGATATAATCTAATAATTCTACATGACTTCAAGAATCAGTCAAATAAACCAAAAATAATGGAAAACTGTAAAATACCTCATTGGAAAAACAATTGACCTGGAAAATAGATCAATAGAGACAATTTAAAATTATTGGTCTACCTGAAGGTTATGACCAAAAAAAGACCCTATATGGAATTCTTCAAGAGATCATCAAGAAAAACTGCCCTGATATACTAGAAACAGAGTAGGAAATAGTCATTGAAATAATTTATCCATCTTCTCCAGGAAGAGATTCCACAAATAAACCCCAGAGAACATTGTTGCAAAATTCCAGAAATATAATCTCAAGGAAAAAATACTGTAAGGTGTCACAAAAATAATTGAAAGTATCAAGGATCAATAGTCAGGAGTACCCCAGATCTGGCAGCACCTGCAATAAAGGATCAGAGAGTCTGGAATATCATATTCTGGAAGGCAAAGGACCTGGGATTATAACCAAGAATTAACTATCCAGAAAGACTGAATGTCATCTTTCAGGAAAGGAGATGGGAGGAGATGGATCTTCAATGAAATAAGAGACTTTCAATTTCTGTTGAAAAAAAAACACGAATTAAACAGAAAATGTAATCTTCAAAAAAAAAAAACTCAAGAGAAGTACAGAAAGATAAACAGGGGAAATATATATATATATATATATATGCATATATATACACATATATATATATGTGTGTATATATATATATATATATATATATATATATATATATATATATATATATATATATATATAATTTAAAGGTTGAACTGTTTATATCCCTAGATGGGAAACTTATATATGTAATGCTTGAGAGCTGTATCTGTTATTGGGACAATTGGAGAAGATATCACATGGAGATAGGGGGTGTGGTAATCAAAACTGTGAATGAGATTGGACTGAAGCAGTACCCAGAATATATTGTACAAAATAACAGTAAGAATGTGTGATGATTAACTGTGAAAGGCTTGGTTCTTCTCAGTAGTTCTGTGGTCCAAGACACTCCCAGTATTCTATGGATAGAAAATGCCATCTGCATTCAGAAAAAGAACTATGGAGAATGAATGTAAATTGGCATATGGTATGTTCACTTCTTTTTTCTCTTTTTCCCCCCCCTCCCATGGTTTTTCTTTTTTGTTCTGATTTTTCTCTCAGCATTATTCATTGTTTTTAAAAAGTCAACATACCTGTGTAAACAGAAAAAAAAAACCCAATAAAAATTAAAAAAAAAAGAAAGTCCACTGTTCAGTTACCATGGTGTTGGAATACATGGGAGAGCTGATGGAATACACGGGAGTCACCTGACAGTGGCTGTTGGAGATCCAACCCAGAATGCATCTCCTCTTGTGAGAGGATGATAAAGGAGACTGAGAAGCAGTTGCTGTCTTCTGACTGAGGCCATTGAATTGTCTGACTTCTGACCTCTTTCCTCTTCCCTCTGCCTCCAATTTATCTCATTCCCTGTTTGCAATACCTGCGTCAGAAAAGGCTGCCCCTCAACTCCTTCAATCCACACTGTGGAGACTTTTGGAGAATTGTCCTGTCCCTTAATATCATGGTAGCTGTTAAATCTTATTTTATGTTTAATAACTATACAGTATTTGAAATATTTATTTCCCACAATTTAAATTAGTTTCTCCTTGACTTGAGAGCTCTGAATTTTGGCCACAATATTTCTTGTAGTTATTATTTTGAGATTTCTTTCAGGTAACTATTAGTGATTCTTCAAATTTATACTTTGCCCTCTTTTTCTAAGATTCCTAGGCAGTTTTCCTTTATAATCTTAAATTATGATGTCTTTTTTCCATCATGGACTTCACATCTTTTAGAGAGTCTTAAATTCTGTCTCAATCTATTTTTCAAAGCAATTTTATTTCCTTTAACATAGTTGACATTTATTTTATTTTTGTCAGTCTTTTTGCTTTTTTGTGTTGTTTTTTGATGTCTGCCATTTGACTAATTGTGCTTTTTAATAATTTCTTTTATTCAGTATTTTTATGTACTGCTTTTACTGTTTGGGTCCATTCTAATTTTTAAGGAGATAATTTCTTTAATATTTTGTTACTTTTAAAACATTTTTTATTAAATTAATGTACTACCTTACATCTTTTAGATTTGCTAACATGACAGAAAAAGAAAATGAAAAATTTGGAGAGGATATAGTAAAATAGATTAGTAATGAATATTTGAAATATGAATTATTCCAATCATTTTGATAAATTAGTTGGACTATGTTCAAAATTCTATAAAATGTGTACATCCTTTGATTCAACAATATGGCTGATAAGAATATGATCTAAACAAATAAAAGGAAAACTTGTGTACACAGTTGTTTCTAGAAACTTTTTATATGGTGGCAAGGAATTGGAAAATGAGGAGATGCCCATCAAATAAGGAATAGCTGAATTAATTATCATATATGATTGTGATAGGATACTATTCTGTTGTAAGAAATAATGAAGAGGATAGTTTCAGAAATGCCTGAGAAGATTTATATGAATTAATTAATAACATAGGGAGCAGAACCAAGAGAACAATTAAAGTATGAGGAATATTGTCAAGATAATCAATTGTCAAAACCATGAAGGAATAATGGTCAATATAGGCCTTCTTTCAGTCCACCCTCCCCTTTTTTTAAAATTGCTCTGTTAGCAGAAGTAACTCACCATTCTGCTCCAGATTGTCTGGTTTCTTGCCCTTACTCATTTCTTTTCTTTTCTTTTCTTTTTTTGACTCATTTCACAAGGTCTATTATTTACTTTATTTTGAATTAGTGATACTCGCTCCAGGAACCTCAAGTTTCATATCATCTGCATTTAGTCAATGCTACTAAGGTTTGAGGAGAATTTTTGTATCAAAAAGTAAGGAAAATTTCTATCAGTCTGTGTTTTGGAGAAGGATTGGACATGTAAGTGAATGGGAGGAGAAGGATAAATGTAATTGTTTTATTAATCAGTGGGTTTATTTATCCCAGGATGAGTTGTGGCTGGCAGTGCTACTATAGGTAAATGCCTTAATACTACTCAGAAAGACAATGTATTTTCTGCCTTCTCTATCTCTATTTCAGGGATGTCTCCTTGTAGATCTCATCAAATTTTGTAAACTTTACTTAGGCAGGAAAATTAACATGAGCAAATGCAAAATAAGTCTTGCTGGTAGAAGATAGAAAAAGGAACATGCAAGAGTTGCCCTAAGTCATGTGTCATAGGAGAAACAATCATCACCATTCTTAAGATTGTAAAGAATATGTCTTAGGTTCTGAAGGCAACTCTAAAGTCAGAACTCCAAAGAAGCAGAAAGAAACACAATGATAAAGAGAGCTATTTATGAAGAGAGATATGGGAAGATCAAGTGGATAAAAGAGATAAAAGAAGAATAACCAGAGATGAAAAAATCAACGAGGAGTTTGCCAAGATTTTAGGTACTTTTAGCAATATAAGAGTACAGAGGACATCAATATTTGAATAATACTCAGATGCACCATGCTTGGTTTCAGGATATGCAAGAACTGATGACGATGGTTGACTTAGGAGTTTGTTCCATTTCATAAATAAAAATCTTCTGAATGATTGTGGAGGAAGAACCAATGAGTCAACAGTTCCTGATGTTGTACTCTGCTAAATATACTGTGATATACTCTTTTTTTAAATTTAATTTTATTTAATAATAACTTTGTATTGACAGAATCCATGCCAGGATAATTTTTACACAACATTATCCCTTGCAATCACTTATGTTTCATTTTTTCCCTTCCCTCCTCCCTCCCCCCCGCCAAGATGGCAAGCAGTCCTATATATGTTAAATATGTTGCAGTATATCCTAGATACATACATATTTGCAGAACCGAACAGTTCTCCCGCTGCACAGGGAGAATTGGATTCAGAAGATTAAAATAACTCGGGAAGAAAATCAAAAATGCAAATAGTTCACATTCATTTCCCAGTATTCCTTCTTTGGGTGTAGCTGTTTCTGTCCATCATTTATCCAATGAAACTCAGTTAAGTCTCTTTGTCAGAGAAATCCACTTCCATCAGAATACATCCTCATACAATATCGTTGTTGAAGTGTATAATGATCTCCTGGTTCTGCTCGTCTCACTTAGCATCAGTCCATGTAGGTCTCTCCAAGCCTCTCTGTATTCATCCTGCTGGTCATTCCTTACAGAGCAATAATATTCCATAACATTCATATACCACAATTTACCCAGCCATTCTCCAATTGATGGGCATCCATTCATTTTCCAGTTTCTAGCCAATACAAACAGGGCTGCTACAAACATTTTGGCACATACAGGACCCTTTCCCTTTTTTAGTATCTCTTTGGGGTATAAGCCCAATAGAAACACTGCTGGATCAAAGGGTATGCACAGTTTGATAACTTTTTGGGCATAATTCCAGATTGCTCTCCAGAATGGCTGGATTCGTTCACAACTCCACCAACAATGCATCAGTGTCCCCGTTTTCCTGCATCCCCTCCAACATTCATCATTATTTTTTCCTGTCATCTTAGCCAATCTGACAGGCGTGTAGTGATATCTCAGAGTTGTCTTAATTTGCATTTCTCTGATCAATAGTGATTTGGAACACTCTTTCATGTGAGTGGTAATAGTTTCAATTTCTTCATCTGAAAATTGTCTCTTCATATCCTTTGACCATTTATCAATTGGAGAATGGCTTGATTTTTTATAAATTTGAGTCAGTTCTCTATATATTTTGGAAATGAGGCCTTTATCAGAACCTTTAATTGTAAAGATGTTTTCCCAGTTTGTTGCTTCCCTACTAATCTTGTTTGCATTCGTTCTGTTTGTACAAAGGCTTTTTAATTTGATATAATCAAAATTTTCTATTTTGTGATCGGTAATGGTCTCTAGTTCATCTTTGGTCACAAATTTCTTTCTCGCTACACCCAAAGAACAAACACTGGGAAACAAATGTGAACTATCTGCATTTTAGTTTTTCTTCCCGGGTTATTTATACCTTCTGAATCCAATTCTCCCTATGCAACAAGAGAACTGTTCGGTTCTGCAAACATATATTGTATCTAGAGTATACTGCAACATATCCAACATATAAAGGACTGCTTGCCATCTAGGGGAGGGGGTGGAGGGAGGGAGGGGAAAAAATCGGAAAAGAAACGAGTGCAAGGAATAATGTTGTCATTATAAAGTAATCATTAAAAAAAAACAAAAAACAAAAAAAAAAAAAAAAAAAAACAAATTTCTTTCTCCTCCACAAGTCTGAGAGATAAACTATCCTATGTTCCTCTAATTTATTTATAATCTCGTTCTTTATGCCTAGGTCATGGACCCATTTTGATCTTATCTTGGTATGTGGTGTTAAGTGTGGGTCCTTGCCTAATTTCTGCCATACTAATTTCCAGTTATCCCAGCAGTTTTTATCAAATAATGAAATCTTATCCCCAAATTTAGAATCTTTGGGTTTGTCAAACATTAGATTGCTATAGTTGACTATTCTGTCTTGTGAACCTAACCTTTTCCACTGATCCAATAATCTATTTCTAAGCCAATACCAAATGGTTTTGGTGACTGCTGCTTTATAATATAATTTTAGATCAGGTACAGCTAGACCACCTTCATTTGATTTTTTTTTTCATTAATTCCCTTGAGATTCTTGACTTTTTATTGTTCCATATGAATTTTGTTGTTATTTTTTCTAAATCATTAAAATATTTTCTTGGAAGTCTGATTGGTATAGCACTAAATAAATAGATTAGTTTAGGGAGTATTGTCATCTTTATTCTATTCACTCGGCCTATCCAAAAGCACTTAATATTTTTCCAATTATTTAAGTCTGACTTCATTTGTGTGAAAACTTTTTTGTAATTTTGCTCATATAATTCCTGACTTTCCTTTGGTAGGTAGATTCCCAAATATTTTATGCTATCAACAGTTATTTTGAATGGAATTTCTCTTTGTATCTCTTGCTCTTGGATTTTGTTGGTGATGTATAAGAATGCTGAGGATTTATGGGGATTTATTTTGTATCCTGCTACTTTGCTAAAATTATGAATTATTTCTAATAGCTTTTTAGTAGAATCTCTGGGGTTTTCTAGGTATATACCATCATATCATCTGCAAAGAGTGATAGTTTGGTTTCCTCATTGCCTACTCTAATTCCTTTAATCTCTTTCTCGACTCTTATTGCAGAGGCTAGTGTTTCTAATACAATATTGAATAATAATGGTGATAGTGGGCAACCTTGCTTCACTCCAGATCTTACTGGGAAAGGTTCCAGTTTTTCCCCATTGCATATGATGCTTACTGAAGGTTTAAAATATATGCTCCTAACTATTTTAAGGAAAAGTCCGTTTATTCCTATGCTCTCAAGTATTTTTATTAGGAATGGCTGTTGGATTTTATCAAATGCTTTTTCTGCATCTATTGAGATGATCATATGGTTTTTGTTTGGTTGGTTGTTGATATAGTCAATTATGTTAATAGTTTTCCTAATATTGAACCAGCCCTGCATTCATGGTATAAATCCTGCTTGGTCATAGTGTATTATCCTGGGGATGATTTTCTGTAATCTTTTTTTTTTTTTTTTAATTTTTTATTTAATAATTACATTATATTGACACTCATTTCTGTTCCGATTTTTTTCCCCTCCCTCCCTCCACCCCCTCCCCTAGATGGCAAGCAGTCCTTTATATGTTGGATATGTTGCAGTATATCCTAGA
Organism: Antechinus flavipes; assembly: GCF_016432865.1. Classification (NCBI taxonomy): domain Eukaryota; kingdom Metazoa; phylum Chordata; class Mammalia; order Dasyuromorphia; family Dasyuridae; genus Antechinus; species Antechinus flavipes. The sequence continues at coordinate 94,566,987 of NC_067402.1, forward strand.
TACAATATATGTTTGCAGAACCGAACAGTTCTCTTGTTGCGTAGGGAGAATTGGATTCAGAAGGTATAAATAATCCGGGAAGAAAAACAAAAATGCAGATAGTTCACATTCGTTTCCCAGTGTTCTTTCTTTGGGTGTAGCTGCTTTTGTCCGTCATTTATCAATTGAAACTCAGGTCTCTTTGTCAAAGAAATCCACTTCCATCAAAATATGTCCTCATACAATATCGTTGTCGAAGTGTATAATGATCTCCTGGTTCTGCTCATTTCACTTAGCATCAGTTCATGTAGGTCTCTCCAAGCCTCTCTGTATTCATCCTGCTGGTCATTTCTTACAGAACAATAATATTCCATAACATTCATATACCACAATTTACCCAGCCATTCTCCAATTGATGGGCATCCATTCATTTTCCAGTTTCTAGCCACTACAAACAGGGCTGCTACAAACATTTTGGCACATACAGGTCCCTTTCCCTTCTTTAGTATTTCTTTGGGATATAAGCCCAATAGAAACACTGCTGGATCAAAGGATATGCACATTTTGATAATTTTTTGGGCATAATTCCAGATTGCTCTCCAGAATGGTTGGATTCGTTCACAACTCCACCAACAATGCATTAGTGTCCCAGTTTTCCCGCATCCCCTCCAACATTCATCATTATTTTTTCCTGTCATCTTAGCCAATCTGACAGGTATGTAGTGGTATCTCAGAGTTGTCTTTATTTGCATTTCTCTGATCAATAATGATTTGGAACACTCTTTCATATGAGTGGTAATAGTTTCAATCTCATCCTCTGAAAATTGTCTGTTCATATCCTTTGACCATTTATCAATTGGAGAATGGCTTGATTTCTTATAAATTTGAGTCAGTTCTCTATATATTTTGGAAATGAGGCCTTTATCAGAACCTTTAACTGTGAAAATGTTTTCCCAGTTTGTTGCTTCCCTTCTAATCTTGTTTGCATTAGTTTTATTTGTACAAAGGCTTTTTAATTTGATGTAATCGAAATTTTCTATTCTGTGATCAGTAATGGTCTCTAGTTCATCTTTGGTCACAAATTTCTTTCTCCTCCACAAGTCTGAGAGATAAACTATTCTATGTTCCTCTAATTTATTTATAATCTCGTTCTTTATGCCTAGGTCATAGACCCATTTTGATCTTATCTTGGTATATGGTGTTAAGTGTGGGTCCATGCCTAATTTCTGCCATACTAATTTCCAATTATCCCAGCAGTTTTTATCAAATAATGAATTCTTTTCCCAGAAGTTAGGGGCTTTGGGTTTGTCAAACACTAGATTGCTATAATTGACTATTCTGTCTTGTGAGCCTAGCCTTTTCCACTGATCCACTAATCTATTTCTTAGCCAATACCAAATGGTTTTGGTGACTGCTGCTTTATAATATAATTTTAGATCAGGTACAGCTAGGCCACCTTCATTTGATTTTTTTTTCATTAATTCCCTTGAGATTCTTGACTTTTTATAGTTCCATATGAATTTTGTTGTTATTTTTTCTAGATCAATAAAATATTTTCTTGGAAGTCTGATTGGTATAGCACTAAATAAATAGATTAGTTTAGGGAGTATTGTCATCTTTATTATGTTCGCTCGGCCGATCCAAGAGCACTTAATATTTTTCCAATTATTTAAGTCTGACTTTATTTGTGTGGAGACTTTTTTATAATTTTGCTCATATAATTCCTGACTTTCCTTTGGTAGATAGATTCCCAAATATTTTATGGTATCAACAGTTATTCTGAATGGAATTTCTCTTTGTATCTCTTGCTGTTGGGTTTTGTTGGTGATGTATAAAAATGCTGAGGATTTATGGGGATTTATTTTGTAGCCAGCTACTTTGCTAAAATTATGAATTATTTCCAATAGCTTTTTGGTAGAATCTCTGGGGTTCTCTAGGTATACCATCATATCATCTGCAAAGAGTGATAGTTTGGTTTCCTCATTGCCTACTCTAATTCCTTTTATATCTTTCTCGACTCTTATTGCCGAGGCTAGTGTTTCTAATACGATATTAAATAATAATGGTGATAGTGGGCAACCTTGCTTCACTCCAGATCTTACTGGGAAAGGTTCCAGTTTTTCCCCATTGCATATGATGCTTACTGATGGTTTTAAATATATGCTCCTGACTATTTTAAGGAAAAGTCCATTTATTCGTATGCTCTCAAGTGTTTTTATTAGGAATGGGTGTTGGATTTTATCAAATGCTTTTTCTGCATCTATTGAGATGATCATGTGGTTTTTGTTTGTTTGTTTATTGATATAGTCAATTATGCTAATAGTTTTCCTAATATTGAACCAGCCCTGCATTCCTGGTATAAATCCTACTTGGTCATAGTGTATTATCCTGGTGACAATTTTCTGTAATCTTTTTGCTAACATTTTATTTAAGATTTTAGCATCAATATTCATTAGGGAGATTGGTCTATAATTTTCTTTCTCTGTTTTCAGCCTACCTGGTTTAGGTACAGGTACCATATCTGTGTCATAAAAGGAGTTTGGTAGGACTCCTTCAATCCCTATTTTTTCAAATAGTTTATATAACATTGGAGTTAATTGTTCTTTAAATGTTTGGTAGAATTCACATGTAAATCCATCTGGTCCTGGGGATTTTTTCTTAGGGAGTTGATTGATAGTTTGTTCTATTTCTTTTTCTGAGATGGGACTGTTTAGGATATTTACTTCTTCCTCTGTTAGTTTGGGCAAGCTGTATTTTTGGAGGTATTTTTCTATTTCATTTAAGTTGTCGAATTTATTGGCATAAAGTTGGGTAAAGTAACTCCTAATTATTGCTCTAATTTCCTCTTCGTTAGTGGTGAGTTCTCCCTTTTCATTTTTAAGACTAACAATTTGATTTTCCTCTTTCCTTTTTTTAATCAGATTTACTAAGGGTTTGTCTATTTTGTTGGTTTTTTCATAGAACCAACTCTTAGTTTTATTAATCAATTCAATAGTTTTTTTACTTTCAATTTTATTGATCTCACCTTTTACTTTTAGAATTTCAAGTTTAGTGTTTGACTGGGGGTTTTTAATTTGTTCCTTTTCTAGCATTTTTAATTGCAAACCCAATTCATTGACCTTCTCTTTCTCTATTTTATACAAATAGGCCTCTAGAGATATGAAATTTCCCCTTATTACCGCTTTGGCTGCATCCCATACATTTTGGTATGATGTCTCATTATTATCGTTTTCTTGGGTGAAGTTATTAATTATGTCTATGATTTGCTGTTTTACCCAATCATTCTTTAGTATGAGATTATTTAGTTTCCAATTATTTTTTGGTCTACTTCCCCCTGCTTTTTTGTTGAATGTAATTTTCATTGCATCGTGGTCTGAAAAGGATGCATTTACTATTTCTGCCTTACTACATTTGAGTTTGAGGTTTTTATGTCCTAATATATGGTCAATTTTTGTATAGGTTCCATGAACTGCTGAAAAGAAAGTGTATTCCTTTCTGTCTCCATTACATTTTCTCCAGAGATCTATCATATCTAGCTTTTCTAGTATTCTGTTTACCTCTTTGACTTCTTTCTTATTTATTTTGTGGTTTGATTTATCTAATTCTGAGAGTGCAAGGTTAAGATCTCCCACTATTATAGTTTTACTGTCTATTTCTTCTTGCAGCTCTCTTAGTTTCTCTTTTAAGAATTTAGATGCTACCCCACTTGGTGCATATATGTTTAATATAGATAGTGCTTCATTATCCATGCTACCCTTTAGCAAGATATAGTGTCCTTCCTTATCTCTTTTAATTAGGTCAATTTTTGCTTTAGCTTGATCTGAGATCAGGATGGCTACCCCTGCTTTTTTGACTTCACCTGAAGCATAGTAGATTTTGCTCCAACCTTTTACCTTTAACCTGCATGTATCTCCCCGCTTCAGGTGTGTTTCCTGTAAACAACATATTGTAGGATTCTGGCTTTTAATCCATTCTGCTAACCGCTTCCTCTTTATGGGGGAGTTTACCCCGTTCACGTTTATGGTTAGAATGACCAATTCTGTATTACTTGCCATCTTGTTAACCCCGGTTTATGCTTTCCTCCCTTCTTTCCCCTTTCCCCCCTTCCAAGTATTAAGCTTGTGAGCACCCCTTGCTTCTCACAGCCCTCTCTTTTTAGTGTCCCTCCCCCCGCCTTAGAGTTCCTCCCCCTATCTTACCCCTTTCCCTCCCAGTTCCCGTATTCCCTTCCGCTTAGCTTATTCCTTCCCTTTCCACTTTTCCCTTCTCACTTTTCAATGAGATGGGAGAAGTTTCACCATAGATTGAATATGTCTTAAGATTTTTCACTTAAAGCCAATTCTGAAGGCAGTAAGATACCCACTATATTCATCCCCCTCCATTCTTTCTCTCAGATATAATAGGTTTCCTATGCCTCTTCATGAGATGTACTACCCCCACTTTACCCTTTTTCTGGTACAATGTCCTTTCCACATCAATTTCTAGAACAAGGTATACATGTATTCTTTATACATCTATATAGTCAAAATATAGTTCCCAAGATTAATCTTTACCTTTTTAGATTTCTCTTGAGTTCTATATTTGTAGATCAAACTTTTTGTTAAGTTCTGGTTTTTTCATCAGAAATAGATGAAATTCGCTTACTTCGTTGAATGTCCATCTTCTTCCCTGGAAAAAGATGCTCATTCTCGCTGGGTAAGTTATTTTTGGTTGCATACCAAGTTCCTTAGCCTTTCGGAATATCATATTCCAGGCCCTTCGATCTTTTAATGTGGATGCTGCCAGATCCTGGGTGATCCTTATTGTGGCTCCTTGATACTTGAATTGGGTTTTTCTAGCCGCTTGCAATATTTTTTCTTTCATCTGAGGGTTCTGGCATTTGGCCACTATATTCCTTGGTGTTTTGATTTTAGGATCCCTTTCAGTGGGTGATCGATGAATCCTTTCAATGTTTATTTTTTCCTCTGTTCCTATGACTTCTGGGCAGTTCTCTTTGATAATTTCCTGGAAGACAGTGTCCAGGCTCTTTTTTTCATCATGTTTTTCTGGGAGTCCAATGATTCTCAGATTGTCTCTCCTGGATCTGTTTTCCAGGTCTGTTGTCTTCCCCAGAAGGTATTTCACATTTTTCTCCATTGTTTGATTTTTTTGGATTTGCTTGACTGATTCTTCTTGTCTCCTCGAGTCATTCAATTCCACTTGTTCAATTCTGATTTTCAGTGAAGTATTCTCTTCACTCACTTTTTAAAAATCTTTCTCTAATTGTCCAATTGAGTTCTTTTGTTCTGTGGAATTTTTTTCCATTTCGCCAATTTTGTTTTTTAGAGAGCTGTTTTCTGTTTCCAGTTCACTAATCCTATTTTTCAAGGATTTTACTTCTTTATCCACTCTCTCTTTAACTGACTTCTCCAGGCTCTTTTGCCAAGCCTCCCTCTCCTTTTCCCAAGCTTCCTTCTCCTTTTGCCAAGCCTCACTCTGCTTTCCCCATTTTTCTTCTAGCTCCCTTGTGAGAGCCTTTTTAATCACTTCTATGAGGTTCATCTGTGCTGAGGAACAGACGATCTCCTCCTTTGGGGAATCACCTGGGGACTGCCTGTTTTTAGTCTCCTCAGGATTTAGAGTCTGCTCTCTATCTGTGTAGAAGCTGTCAAGGGTTAAAGTCCTCTTCAGCTTCTTGCTCATTCTGTCTATTAATCAGAGACAAACTACCAAAGAAAACCAGAAAAAACTGGAGTCTTTCTTTGGGGGGGGGCTGGGTGTGTTATCGAGCTTCCTCTACAGACTGCAGGGGGCAGCAGTGAGGCACTAGCAGGACTGTGCTGCGCCTGCGCTCTGAGATCCCAAAGCGTGCTGAGTCACTGAGGGGGGGGAAGGGGGGGGCGGCCAGGTCCTGAGAGACTCCAGCTGTTTGCAGTTGTGTTCTTCAACCCCGGTGTTTTTAGCTTCTCTGCTGGGCTGTTGACTTGCTGCAGGTTCCAAACCTGTAGCGAAGCTCTCCCCGCAGAGACGGCTACGATCACTCCCCACCCCCTCTCAGCTCTGCTCCCGTGCTCTCACTGCCGCTGCCCTCAGCCTGCGCCCGATCTAAAACCGCCCCAGCCCTCCAGTAAAGACAGACCTTTCTTGGCGGATCTCAAGGAAGGCTTCTCTTGGTAACTATTTGTGGGTTTTTTTCAGTCAAGCATTGATTCAGAGGCTTGTAATGAAGTGGATAGTGAGAGAAAGCGCGGAGCTTATGCAACTGTGAGCCTCCTCTCCGCCATCTTAACCGGAAGTCCTGTAATCTTTTTGCTAATATTTTATTTAAGATTTTAGCATCAATATTCATTAGGGAGATTGGTCTATAATTTTCTTTCTCTGTTTTCAGCCTACCTGGTTTAGGTATCAGTACCATATCTGTGTCATAAAAGGAGTTTGGTAGGACTCCATCAATCCCTATTTCTTCAAATAGTTTATTTAGCATTGGAGTTAATTGATCTTTAAATGTTTGATAGAATTCAGATGTAAATCCATCTGGTCCTGGGGATTTTTTCTTAGGGAGTTGATTGATAGTTTGTTCTATTTCTTTTTCTGAGATAGGAGTGTTTAGGATATTTACTTCTTCCTCTGTTAGTTTAGACAAGCTATATTTTTGGAGGTATTCTTCTATTTCATTTAAGTTGTCGAATTTATTGGCGTAAAGTTGGGCAAAGTAACTCCTAATTATTGCTCTAATTTCCTCTTCGTTAGTGGTGAGTTCTCCCTTTTCATTTTTAAGACTAACAATTTGATTTTCCTCTTTCCTTTTTTTAATCAGATTTACTAAGGGTTTGTCTATTTTGTTGGTTTTTTCATAGAACCAACTCTTAGTTTTATTAATTAATTCAATAGTTTTTTTACTTTCAATTTTATTGATCTCACCTTTTATTTTTTGAATTTCAAGTTTAGTGTTTGATTGGGGATTTTTAATTTGTTCCTTTTCTAGCATTTTTAGTTGCAAGCCCAATTCATTGACCTTCTCTTTCTCTATTTTATACAAATAGGCCTCTAGAGATATGAGATTTCCCCTTATTACCGCTTTGGCTGCATCCCATACATTTTCGTATGATGTCTCATTATTATCGTTTTCTTGGATGAAGTTATTAATTATGTCTATAATTTGCTGTTTCACCCAATCATTTTTTAGTATGAGATTATTTAGTTTCCAATTATTTTTTGGTCTACTTTCCTGTGGCTTTTTATTGAATGTAATTTTCAATGCATCATGGTCTGAAAAGGATGCATTCACTATTTCTGCCTTACTGCATTTGAGTTTGAGGTTTTTATGTCCTAATATATGGTCAATTTTTGTATAAGTTCCATGAACTGCTGAAAAGAAGGTGTACTCCTTTCTGTCCCCATTACATTATCTCCAGAGATCTATCATATCTAATTTTTCTAGTATTCTATTTATCTCTTTGACTTCTTTCTTATTTATTTTGTGGTTTGATTTATCTAATTCTGAGAGTGCAAGGTTGAGATCTCCCACTATTATAGTTTTACTGTCTTCTTCTTGCAGCTCTCTTAATTTCTCTTTTAAGAATTTAGATGCTACACTACTTGGTGCATATATGTTTAATATAGATACTGCTTCATTATTCATTCTACCCTTTAGCAAGATATAGTGCCCTTCCTTATCTCTTTTGATTAGATCAATTTTTGCTTTAGCTTGATCTGAGATCAGGATGGCTACCCCTGCTTTTTTGGCTTCACCTGAAGCATAGTAGCTTTTGCTCCATCCTTTTACCTTTAACCTGCATGTATCACCCCGCTTCAGGTGTGTTTCCTGTAAACAACATATTGTAGGATTCTGGCTTTTAATCCATTCTGCTAACCGCTTCCTCTTTATAGAGGAGTTTACCCCGTTCACATTTATGGTTAAAATGACCAATTCTGTATTACTTGCCATCTTGTTAACCCCGGTTTATGCTTTTCTCCCTTCTTACTCCCTTACCCCCCTTCCCAGTATTAAGCTTGTGAGCACCACTTGCTTCTCACTGCCCTCCCTTTTTTAGTATCCCTCTCCCCCCCTTAGAGTTCCTCCCCCTAACTTACCCCTTTCCCTCCCAGTTACCGTATTCCTTTCCACTTAGCTTATTCCTTCCCTTTTCACTTTTCCCTTCTCACTTTTCAATGAGGTGGGAGAAGATTGTGATATACTCTTAAGGAATATTTATTTTGCATAATTATTTCATAACTTAATAAAATAATTATCTCATAGAATAAAGAACTTAAATATATAAAACCGTAATAACTAAAATCTTCTACAAGACATAACAGCAAAATTATAATTAATTAAAATAAACATGCAGCAGACCAATAAACTTATAAAGTGCTAGTCATCCTAAGGATTGAATCAATTAAAGATTGTATCATTGAAATAAGAATTATATTATTTAATTAATCAAGTAAATATATATGTTACTATATGCCTGACATTGCTTAATGCTACAAATTGGAAGACAAAATAGAAACAGAACTCAAGTGTTGGAATCCTTACTAACTGCTAAGTAGTTAGAGTTGATCTAATCTTACAAAAAGATGTTTTGGGCAGAACCTGAAACAAGGTACTAAGTAGAACTACCCATAATCCCTCTCTCTGGAAGGAGCATAAATAGGCCAATGGGCCAGTCGGAGAGCTCTAGAGAGGAAGACGCTACAAGTCGAGATTTCAGCAGAATTACGCCAGAAGCCCTCTCTTCAAGGCAAGACAGATTCAACTTGGTACTGGCTCTGGAGGCTGAAGAAAGCAGAGGCAGAAGCAAAGGACAAAGCGGCAAGAGCTCTTGGAACCAAGCAGAGAGATAGGCCTCTAAGCTAACCGGGCTATATTGGAAACAATAAAAGATCTGAACTTTTATCACCTGGATGCGTTTTTGAGAAGAAAAAGATCACGACACTCAAGGAACCAGAATATTAATAGGAAACACACACACAATGTGATATATATAGATACAGATAAAACTAATAAAAAGCAGAAAGAAGATAACCTTAAGAGGAATGCATTGATAATATAGCATTGAGGGAGCATAACAAACTTTATGGGATTTGGACAAAGTTCTCAGGGGAAAATATGTATCTTTTATCACCCATTACCAGAGTTTTAAAAATGAATGAATTGAAAATGATAAAAACAGAAAAATCAAGAAATTAATGTTCCTAAAATAAGCATAAAATTATAAAGTTCTGAAAATCAGAGGAATGATAAAATTTAAAATTAAAATGGTGAGCTAATAAAGAAGCTATTTTTTTGAAAAGAAAGAAATTGTTTTTATACAATTCATAAAGCATTTGGTAATTTGATTTTTAAAAGACTTAGATATGGGGAGAAAGCAAATTACAATGATCAAAAATAAAAATAGGCTTTTTATAACAACTAGAGAGGAAATAAAGAAAATTATCCAAATGTACATGATTATATATGTGTAAAAGTGAAAACTTAAATGGAATAAATATTTATGAAAATGTAAAATGATCACATAAATAATGCAGGAAAAGAAACAAAAATGCCCTTTATCCCTATTATTATTTCATAATGTGATAGAAATGCTAGTTTAGCAAAAGGTAAAAAAAAAAAATTGAGGAAAAAAATCAGAGATATAGAAAAGGCAATATTATCTCTATTTCCAGATGCTATGAAGTTTATTTAAAGAGCCATGTATAATCAACTTCAGTTGATTCAAGATATACAAGATGCAAGATGCAAAATAAATTCACACAGAAAATCATCAGAACTTTTTACATTACTGTTAAATTCTAGGAAGGAAAGAGGAACATAAATTCCTATTAATTTTTTTAAAGTTGTTAAATACATCATCTGAATGTTAGATTAGTAAAAGCTAAGATTTACCACAATTTTTATAGAAACAATAGAAGAAAATCAAGATAGAATTTCATTTTCATTCCTGAACTTTGCCAAGTTCTACAGATTTAGTATTATGCCATAGTACAAAAGGAATATCTTCTGGAATTAAGCAAAATAAATAAAAAATTCACTTGGAGGAATAAATTATTAAATATACCCTGTAAAATAAGACAAATCAAAAAAAGAATGTATGTGTGTTTGTGTGTATGTAGGTAGAGGCTAGTTAGCAGATTTCAATTTCTATCATAAAGTAACTATCTAAAAGATCTCTTGCCAAATGATATAGAAAAATGTTCTCAGCAGAATACATTATATAAGTTAGGACTAGAATTATATATATATATATATATATATATATATATATATATATATATAGGAATTGAGAAAAAAAACTTTAGGAAAACATTTTTGAAGGAAAGAACAATTTAAAGTAGCATCTTTTACTATATATTTAATCAATTAAAAAAAAGGTGAAAACTGAATATTTAAAAAAATAAAGACAAGAAATCACAATATTCTAACTTCTGAATTAGGTGAGGATTTATAACCAGACATAGAAGAAAAGAGATACTTCCTGAAATAAGCATGATTATATAAATTTTAAAATACAATATGATGCCTAAAAATGATGAGCTATATAGGATGAGGGTGAATAAGACTTTGCATTAAATATCTGTGAAACACTTCTGGCAAGTGAAATATCTAGGGACCTAAGTCTAATCTATATCACAATAGTCATTTCTGGTAGCCTTGTATTCAAATGATATGAACATCTACCTCAAAAAATTTTCTAAATAACAAAACTATTAATGATCATAATCACTAAAAATCAGGGAAATTTTTACTAAAGTAGTCTAAAGTGCTATCTCAATGAATTAAAGTAATATAAGGGAAAATAAGGATAATCCATTATCCAAAGGACTGGAGAAGGATAGGAATGCTAACAAATTAATTGTTGAGTTGTCTGTAAATTGTTTCAGGTATTCTGGACAATGAATTGGAATTACCCATGCAAACATCATTAAATTTCTTAGTACCCTTTTGAGCCAGAGATTCAGTTACTTAGATGACATTACATGGAAACTCTTGACAGACTAAAAACATTACAAATATACACATACATATACATAAATATACAGTTTACATATATATGTTTATACATATATATATACATATAGTAACATCATTTGTAATATAAAATATCCCATGCCCAATGAATATAATGAAATATTAGTGAGCCATGAAAAATTATGAATATAAAGCATTCAGGAAAACATGGGAAAACTTGTATTACCAAAGGAAGGATGTTCACAATAAATATCATAAGTCAATAAAATTTATATTAAATATAATGGATAATTCTGGAATAAATATTAACAATCATGATAATTTAAGCCCTCATCGTGTTTTTCTTTTCTTCTTCTTCTTCTTCTTCTTCTTTTTTTTTTTTTTTGCTCACAATTAGCTAAGTATGAAAAAACAAGTTGACAGATCTTATCTCTTTGTTTAAACTCTCTGTGAGATGAGTTTAAGGTAGGAGCATAGTGGTATTTCCTTTGTTTCTTTGGGAGAAATAGGAACTACAATCTTTTTGTAAAATTTTGAGTGGCTATTCTATCAGTTATTTTATAGCCTAAGAGGACAAAGCTTACCAACTGTTACTGAAGGAGAGATTAAAAAACAAAATAAAACAAAACAAAACAAAACAAAACAAAAAAACAAGTATGCAAGGATATGTTAAGCAGACATTCCATTCTGTAACTTTCTATTTTGAATGAGATCTAGCAATTTTATCTAAATGGATTTCTTTCACAAAAGCATTTGTCTCCTGCATTTGAACAGGAAACATTTTCTTATATTAAAGTAATAGTTTCATTCCAAAAAGTCTCCCTTTCTCCCTTGTATAATTCTATGTATCTCTACTCCTCCTTCTTTGTAAAAGGCTTTATTTATCCATCCTTAGTTTCTGCAGAATGCTGCTGATTAGTTGTGCACTCTAGACGGCCTGATAAGTTATAAAAGCCAAATCTGTACTTTAGGAAGGTTAATCTGTTGTGAGGGAGAACAGCATTCTTTAGCAAGAAAACAAATCTCATCTGTTTCAGTTTTTCCCCCTATCTTTTCCATATAATCAGCCAGTTTTCATGTAGGCAGGTGTCTTTACAAAGAGATACTGTTCCCATTTGTAAGAGAAAGTTCCTAGACACTGTGAAAAGTCTTGTGTCCTGGGGGACAGTAGAAGGCACAGTGGGTAAAGTCCTGGGCTTGGAGTCAGGAAGACCCAAGTTCAAATATAACCGTAGACACTTACTAACTGTGTGATGTTTGGGAAAAGTCACTTAAGTCTGTCTGTAAATGAGCCAACGAAGGAAATGACCAGCCATTCCAGTATTTTTCCCAAGAAAACCAAAAATTGGGTGATTAAGACTCAGATATGACTGAACAACAACACAGGCGTCTGCCAAAAATTACTTAGGGTATTAGACACAGAATATATTACAGAACTGGGAGATGATAACATGTTCTGAAGTCACAATATTAGTCACATCTAAGTTCTTGATAACACCTTCTAAGGCTCTTCTTTTTGTTTCTATGATCAAGATTCAAGGCATTCAACAGCAATGAGAGCTTGACATTATTAAGCACATTAAAGAGAGGGGAAAGAAAGAACCAAAATTAGGAATTCTAACCAAGAAATTCTTGAAATATTTTGTGTTTGGATTAAGTATTTATAATATGGTAGAGGTAGGTTGGGAAAACAAGGAGTATAAAATAAGCAAAATGAGATTTCTGAATGATGACTCCAAAATATCAAGTTTAACATCTTAGCAGGAAAATAATTTCACTGAGTTATACATTGGAAAACATGAGAATGATCTGGTTAAATACGGTAGAAACTAAGCTTGATTTTTGTCATATATATGTATGTGTGTATATATATATATATATATGTGTGTGTGTGTGTGTGTGTGTGTCTATACACACACACACACACACACACACACACACACACACACACACATATATATATATATATATATATATATATGAGAGAAAGAGACAGAGTCAGAGAACCAGAGACAGAGAGAAAGATAGAAAGACAGAGAGAAGGTGGATTTTTATTCAAGTGGAGATATCTATTCTATTTTGGCAATTAGGGGTTACAATACACTAAAGTTGTGTGCTTCAAAGTACAACTAAGTTAAGAAATAGAAAACATATTTAATAAATGTCTTACAGATATAAGACACTTGTCCTAGTAATTGTGTGGTCAAGGAATTGTACTCTAATGGTGAATCACACACACCTGATCAAACAAAGAAATTGGTAAGGAAATAGAAGGGATTTAAAAAATTTATGAAGAAGTATCAGTCATTGCCACTTTGGAGGTGAGAAGATCAGGAAAGAATGTGTACATAAATAAGAATTATACAGATAAGGATAGATGAGAAAAGAGCATACTCCTTGAGGGATAAGTGGTCAGCATGAATGATCAGAGTCTTGTGTTAGGATACCAATGCCAAGATTACCTTTCTCTCTTCACCTCTCTCTTTTTACTATTTGGGGACACATTATTTTTCAGAGACAATGTCCAGAAAGATTGCTGGTCTTGAACTGACATAGCACTCCATTTTACTCATCTTCTGCATGCATTCTTTGGCAGCTGAATCATAAAATTGGCTCAAGACAGCCTTAGGTGGTCCCTGAGCTTAAACAAGTACATGTAGGAATCCCATCCCTAATCATGAAGCCCTGCTATGGAGACTTTTCCTAGTAGGCAGATATTTCATTGTTCCTGACTTTTAGTCTAGCCACAACTATATGTACCAAGACTTAGCCTTACCATTTTGGGTCTGTTCAGTCCTAGAGTAGATCCTAGCAGGCACAGCTAGTTTCCCTCCCCCCAAAGAATATAGAATGTTTTCTACTTATAACCACCACCGGCTCTTTGGTTTAATTTAATTATATTTTTCAGAGTCTAACAATTCATGTATAACCTCTGTGGCTCTTTGACCATTTATTTCCTGGATTTGACACAGGGAAAGACAGGGTGACAAGAGGGAATAATTGGTAGCCTATTATGGCTGAATGCAGCACACATAAAAACAGAATTCAGCAAAATAAGATTGGAAAGGTGGATACTAGTAAAGTTGCTAAGAATTTTAAGTCAAAGAGTTTGTAGTTTATTTTACAGGAACCAAGAGGTTATATAAGTCTTTTGAATGGGAGGAAGAGAAGCAGGGACAGGTCTGTGCATTAGGCATATTTCCCCTTCTTAAAGATATGAAAACTGAGACAAAGAGAAATGAAGTGATGTTCATAATCACACAACTAATAAGTATCTTTGGCCATATTAGAACTCAGATCTCTACTCCAGATCCAGGGCTTTATCCACTGAGCCATCTGAGTGCCTCTCTGAGCTTATGATAAAGAACTGAGTACAAGGACAATGTATAATACAGCAAGTAGAAAGTAAGACTGGAGTCAAGAAGCCCTGAGTTTGAATCACAAATCTGACACTTACTATTACTATTTGGGTAACTCTAGGTAAGGCTCTTAATTAATCTGTGACTAATTTCCTTAGCTATAAAATAGATATAATAATAGCACCTAACCAAGAGAGTTATTTTGCAAAGGGTTTTATAAACCTCAAGGCTTTACTTCAATGCTGTTTATTATTGTTATTGTTATTAATGGAGAGAAGCTGTCTGGTGTAGTTGTGAGGATCAAATGTCAAAATAAGTATAAAATAGTTAGCACAGTGCCTACCATATAGTAAGCCCCTTTATGAGTGTTTTTAGAAAGGGGAGTATTGGTATTTGGTTGGGTAGCAAAGGAGAAAGAGAGTTAAAGATAGCTCAGAAATTTCTGAGCCTGAGGGACTGAGGGTTATGGTGGTGCCATCAACCAGAAGAGATGACATATTTGCATTACAAAATGAAAATGTTATCTTAATCTTCACACTCTGCATTAAATTCCTTTATTTTCCACCCTCAAGAGTTTTTAGTGATTTTATTGCATTGTAATAGAGACTCCAATGAGTATGCAGAATATATCCACACAAATATTAGTCATATTCTACTAAATGAAGCCGCTGTAGTGGAACACCTCTATTTGATACATTTCTTTGTTTAATTTAATCCAAGTTAGTGATCCCTCTTTGATCAAAACAGGAAAATATCATACCTTTGAATTATTATGTAATAGTTAACATTTACATAGTAGATTAGTGTTTATAGAGTTATTTAAATATATTATCTCATTTGAATCTCACAAAAGCTCTGTGAGGTGGTGCTATTATGCTTCTCATCTTATAGATGGGGAAACTGAGACTAATGGAGACTGAGATGTGGCCAGATCATACAGCTACTAAGTTTCTGAGGCCTCAGTTTTCCCAGGTACAAAATAGGAGTGTACAAGATGACTTTTGAAAATCTTTCTAGTCTTGAGTCTAGGATCCTATGATTTAACATGAATTTTGAGAGAATTAACAACATAAAGAAAAACAAGGGATAAATATTGTTAGAATTTGAATCTGAACTATTTTCTTTATCAAGTCAAATAAACATTATTTAATAATTAATAGATTTGATATCTATGGCTCATCAGTTAAAAGTTATATAAAATTGCTTTAATAACACTCATTATTTTCTTTAAAGTGCTTTTTCTTTGTATTGTTTCCCCTGCCCCCAGCTTGAAGTAAAGCAGACCGGACAGAGTCCTGGGAAACACCATGATTAGCTGACAGTGTAGGGAATGATATAGCAAAAGAGGTTAAGAAGGATCAGTCAGACAGTTGGGAAGGAGCCAGAAAAATGTCCCTTCACAAAAGCTTTGGTAAGAGTTAGTATAATGAATGAAAGGGTAGATCATAACAATAACTGCAAAGTGGTCAAGAAGGATGAGAATTGTGAAAAAGCTATCAGATTTAGCAGGTACCAAATGGATACTCAGCTGATCATCTACGCACTTTCAAAAGTGGAGGAGCATCAGCAATCTACTATTTCCAATAACTGCCACTGTGGCAATTCTCCTCATATTTCATCGATTCCATGAACTTCAGAATATCTTTATCTTAGACATTCTGCCCTAAACAATAACTCACATTTATTTGTGTCCTTAAAATGTGATACCAAGAAATAAAAAAAAAATACTACATATAAGATTTAACCAATATGAATGTGTTAGCACTACTATTATGCTTTATATTTGTAGTTGTTCAGTCATCTCCAATTTTTTTGGCAGAAATACTGGAGGGATTTGCTATTTCCTTTTGCAGCTTATTTTACAAATGAGGAAACTGAGGCAATCAGAGTTAAATGTCTTGCCCAAGGTCACATAGCTAATAAATGTCTGAGCTCTATACACTATACTTAAAATATTTGAAGAAAGACTATATAAAGAATTTATTAAGCACTTACTATGTACAAAACATTGTGCAAAGAGCTGATGATACTACAAACCTAAAAGACAGAGTCCTAGTCTTGAGGACCATATCATAATGCAGAGGTAAACCATGGTGACGATTTCAGCTGCAATTCAAATGAAAGGTCCCATAGTTCTCAGAACACAAGAACAAAATTACTGGTAATGCCTCTTATTTAATGCTATTTTCATTGATGAAGTCATGTCAGTTCAAGATACTAAATCACTTGACATTGTCGGGGCCTTTGATCATGAGAATTTTTTTTAGGGGAGAGTCAGTAACTATGATTATAGCACATATAGGCACATTTGTCAGGATGGATCTCTACAGAAATTCCTACTACTCAGCATGATAGTTATGTACACTGGTCTAAAATTATTATTATTCTCAAGCCTCTTGAGTTTGGGGTCCTGGGCTTTCTAAATCAAAGTTTTAGGGGAGACAATGGTGGTGGTCGTGGTTTAGTGTGCCTGGCATATAATACCTCCTTTTTCTATCAGAAGGTATACTTGCTGCTTCAGTTAGATTGATTTGCTTGTTCTGGCAATTGGTGAAAATTGGCTGGTCCCTTTTCCTCAAGAGTTGCTTTCACAACTGGTGACTGGAAGTTGCAATGTCAATTTGATTACTGGTGTAGGGAGCAATTGGGGGACCTTATGCCAACCTTTCTGGTGTCACTTGGTCAATAATTGTTTGTGGTGAAGAGATCCATGGGCCTCTTCTCCATGTTGATTTCTTCCCTTAATGATGTCTGTAGGGGTTGAATTGAAAATAGATTTTAAGAAATTTGCTATTCTCAAGGTTTAGGTTTAGGGTTCCAGGCTGTCTCCATCAGGATCCAAGTGGAGATAGTGTCAAAGTGATGAAAGCTGTTTGACTTCTCTGGAATATGCTGCCTCAAGTCTCTCCCTTACAGTTCCTTGTTGCTTCAGATAGGAAGGATGGCTTGTCCTATGAGTTATAGATGGATAGCATTTCGTGGGGTTCCATCTCCATAATAATCATGCTGAATTGGAGGTCTGGGAAGGGAGAGCTGCTTCTCCTAAGGCTTTGGTATTTATGTGACTGGTGGTTGCATGTGGGGTTGTTGAGGATGGTGAGCCCCATGTAAAGTTATAATACATTAGATCTTTAAGCAGTTAAAATTCCTAAATATGTTTCACTATATTGCTAGGGCTACCTTATTATGTTTGTTTGAAACTGATGTTTCTCAACTGAGACATAAGATTTTATATTCATCTTTATATAAGTTTGAGGACACTAAGATTCTTTTTAAAACTTAACTGCCAAGCAGTCAAACACTACTGTGAGATGCATAATTCCAATGGGCTGGTCATATTGTTCAAATGACAAATATTCATTTGCTTAAAAGACTATTTTACAAAAACTTACAGAAGATATGGGTTCACATGAAAGTCAGAAGCATCACAAGGACACTTTAATGGTCTCCTTGAAGAACTTTGGAATTGATTATGGGACATGAGAAAGACACTGGCAAAAGATCACATCAAAGTATTATGCTCTATGAGCAAAGCAGAATTTCAGCAACTTTAAAAAAAATGAGATGCCAAAAAATTAGAGACATCTCCATTCCAAATGTTAACATAGAAAATTGGTGTCCTTCCCTGAGTTAAAGTCTTCTGAGCTTGTATTTGTTTGAGCAGCCATAATAGGACAGACTGTAAATTGACCCTAACACAGTGATGTCATATTGGTCCTATATGATTTTGAAGGACAACAACCAACTATATATATTTTTTTTATTTAATGATTACTTTATAATGACAACATTATTCCTCAACTATATAAAATTAATCCTGATGGTTTTGATCATGTTGGTTTAATTTAATCAAACTAATGAGATTATCTTTATTTTGATTCTATTTTTAAATTACAAAATTTTAAATAGGAATTACCTTGGATATAACTATTAAAAAATATCCTAAAATGTTTAAAAGGGAGGTCTAGAAGACATGATAGATATTTTACATAAAAACCCTTACAAATTAAGAAATTACCCAAGGTCATTCATACATCGAATGAGCAGCAGCACCAGAGTGAGAAACAAAGCTTTTTAAATCCTGGTAAACTCCTTCTGCTAGACCACGAGGATCTAAGCAATCCTTTCTAGCATGGTATCATCAATACATATAGCGTATTTCCTGTTTCTAAATTCTTGTCAAATTAAATGATGAAACTGTTGAATGATACTGGTCCAAGGATAGGAACTTGTGACATTTCACTAGATTGAAACCAAATAATTTTTTTTGGGTTTGTCTAATCACTTTATCACTGACTTAGGTATCACTCACTGTAAAGTTCCCTATCATTGCCACAAGCAACAAAACAAGAATGATAAGAGCTTCCCAAAAATAAATACGCATACCAATCCAAAATAGCTTTGCAAAAACCAAACAAATTAGGCTATTTTGGAATGACTTGTCCTTATTGAACCCACATTAACTCTTAGTGAGTGACAAATATATTTGAAATGTTCACAAATAATTTTATGATTTTTACCTGAGATTGTTGTCAGTCTCACCATTCTGGAACCTCTAACATTTACCCTTTTCTGTCTTTTTTGAAAATTAGGATATTTACTTGGCTCCACTATTCTGGGGCCTCCCCCAGTTTCCTTAACTCCTTGAAAATTTTAGTCTGTCTTTTTCTGAGATTACATTTCAAAGTTCTTTTGGATTTATGACAAATAACTTATTGGACCTACAATTTCAAATCAATTTGAAGTAGTTTTTATTATCTCCAGGTTTACCATGAGCTTTCTTTCCCTTTTCATAATCAAAGAGTTTAGACCATGTTTACAGAGAATCTTCCTTATTGAAGAAGATGGAAACCAAATAGCATTTAAAGACTCTAAGTACCTCTTACTCCTATTAAGATTATATCATCTCCCAAGTAGTATCCTGCATCTTTGCATCTTTGTTCTTAGTTCTTTCCATTGTTTAAAAGATAGCTTTAAAAGCCCTTCCTATTACCTTTAGGATATATTTTGGTGGTGAGGGACTGTAACTTATTTTGGGTTTTAACTTTTCTGACACTATTTTTTCAGTTAATTCCCTTAGGGCATTTTGTTTTCTGATAACTACCTTCCAGCTAAGGTGTGGATGGCTGATAATAGCTCCCAGGTAACACATACATTTTAATAGATGCCTTCAGTGTCTTAACTTACAGTAGTAAGAAATATAGAGACTTCAGGTACTATTTTAGGCTCAGTAAAGGGTATGCTTTGGGGCAGAACAGCCTTTTGTATAGCCCCACTAATCAAAGCACAGAGACATCTAAGTGTTGCATTTATTCATGACTATTTCTGTCACAAATAACCTAAGAAAAATCAATGTGAGAAAACTGAAAAAAAATTGCT
This sequence comes from Antechinus flavipes, assembly GCF_016432865.1. Taxonomy (NCBI): domain Eukaryota; kingdom Metazoa; phylum Chordata; class Mammalia; order Dasyuromorphia; family Dasyuridae; genus Antechinus; species Antechinus flavipes. The sequence continues at coordinate 94,586,655 of NC_067402.1, forward strand.
GTGCACAAATACAAACAGACATATAGTATGAGAGAAAGGGAAGTTCTCAAATGTATTTAATTTAAAAAGGAGTCATTTCTGAATTTTTGCCATTTCCTATCTCAAAGGAACTTTAAAACACACATACATAAATGTCAGCTTCCCAAGGGAATACTTTAGATTTATTTGTTTCTGGACACAAATATTTAATTTCCCAAGACAGTCTATTCATTTTATAGATAAATATAATGATTAGGAAGGTTAGAAATATTCTTCTCTCTCTCTGTCAACTTTCAGCTCAATTTCTAATATTGGGACAAACCAAGAATAAGATGAGTCCTCTTCTATGTGGAATTTTTCAAATATTTAAAAATATCTATCATGTCTTATAGGTCTCCCTTTTAAACAACTCCCAATTCTCATGTGACACAATTTTCAGATCTCTAATCTTCTTGACTACTTTTAATATAAGCTCTAGTTTGATAGTGTTTCTATTAAAATGTGTTGTCCAAACCTGAAATAGTCTAAGTTCAACAGGAGACAATGGGATTATTAATGTTCATATTCCTGATGCTATAATTCTTTTTTTTTTTAAATGCAAATAGTTCACATTTATTTCCCAGTGTTCCTTCTTTAGGTGTAGCTGTTTCTGTCCATCATTTATCCATTGAAACTCAGTTAGGTCTCTTTGTCATAGAAATCCACTTCCATCAGAATACATCCTCATACAATATCGTTGTCGAAGTGTATAATGATCTCCTGGTTCTGCTCATCTCACTTAGCATCAGTCCATGTAGGTCTCTCCAAGCCTCTCTGTATTTATCCTGCTGGTCATTCCTTACAGAGCAATAATATTCCATAACATTCATATACCACAATTTACCCAGCCATTCTCCAATTGATAGGCATCCATTCAATTTCCAGTTTCTAGCCACTACAAACAGGGCTGCTACAAACATTTTGGCACATACAGGTCCCTTTCCCATTTTTAGTATCTCTTTGGGGTATAAGCCCAATAGAAACACTGCTGGATCAAAGGGTATGCACAGTTTGATAACTTTTTGGGCATAATTCCAGATTGCTCTCCAGAATGGCTGGATTCGTTCACAACTCCACCAACAATGCATCAGTATCCCCGTTTTCCCACATCCCCTCCAACATTCATCATTTTTTTCCTGTCATCTTAGCCAATCTGACAGGTGTGTAGTGATATCTCAGAGTTGTCTTAATTTGCATTTCTCTGATCAATAGTGATTTGGAACACTCTTTCATGTGAGTGGTAATAGTTTCAATTTCTTCATCTGAAAATTGTCTCTTCATATCCTTTGACCATTTATCAATTGGAGAATGGCTTGATTTTTTATAAATTTGAGTCAGTTCTCTATATATTTTGGAAATGAGGCCTTTATCAGAACCTTTAATTGTAAAGATGTTTTCCCAGTTTGTTGCTTCCCTACTAATCTTGTTTGCATTTGTTCTGTTTGTACAAAGGCTTTTTAATTTGATATAATCAAAGTTTTCTATTTTGTGATCGATAATGGTCTCTAGTTCATCTTTGGTCACAAATTTCTTTCTCCTCCACAAGTCTGAGAGATAAACTATCCTATGTTCCTCTAATTTGTTTATAATCTCGTTCTTTATGCCTAGGTCATAGACCCATTTTGATCTTATCTTGGTATATGGTGTTAAGTGTGGGTCCTTGCCTAATTTCTGCCATACTAATTTCCAGTTATCCCAGCAGTTTTTATCAAATAATGAAATCTTATCCCAAAAGTTAGAATCTTTGGGTTTGTCAAACACTAGATTGCTATAGTTGACTATTCTGTCTTGTGAACCTAACCTTTTCCACTGATCCACTAATCTATTTCTTAGCCAATACCAAATGGTTTTGGTGACTGCTGCTTTATAATATAATTTTAGATCAGGTACAGCTAGACCACCTTCATTTGATTTTTTTTTTCATTAATTCCCTCGAGATTCTTGACTTTTTATTGTTCCATATGAATTTTGTTGTTATTTTTTCTAAATCATTAAAATATTTTCTTGGAAGTCTGATTGGTATAGCACTAAATAAATAGATTAGTTTAGGGAGTATTGTCATCTTTATTATATTCTCTCGGCCTATCCAAGAGCACTTAATATTTTTCCAATTATTTAAGTCTGACTTTATTTGTGTGGAAACTTTTTTGTAATTTTGCTCAAATAATTCCTGACTTTCCTTTGGTAGGTAGATTCCCAAATATTTTATGCTATCAACAGTTATTTTGAATGGAATTTCTTTTTGTATCTCTTGCTCTTGGATTTTGTTGGTGGTGTATAAGAATGCTGAGGATTTATGGGGATTTATTTTGTATCCTGCTACTTTGCTAAAATTATGAATTATTTCTAATAGCTTTTTAGTAGAATCTCTGGGGTTTTCTAGGTATACCATCATATCATCTGCAAAGAGTGATAGTTTGGTTTCCTCATTGCCTACTCTAATTCCTTTAATCTCTTTCTCGACTCTTATTGCAGAGGCTAGTGTTTCTAATACAATATTGAATAATAATGGTGATAGTGGGCAACCTTGTTTCACTCCAGATCTTACTGGGAAAGGTTCCAGTTTTTCCCCATTGCATATGATGCTTACTGAAGGTTTTAAATATATGCTCCTGACTATTTTAAGGAAAAGTCCTTTTATTCCTATGCTCTCAAGTGTTTTTATTAGGAATGACTGTTGGATTTTATCAAATGCTTTTTCTGCACCTATTGAGATGATCATATGGTTTTTGTTTGGTAGGTTGTTGATATAGTCGATTATGTTAATAGTTTTCCTAATATTGAACCAGCCCTGCATTCATGGTATAAATCCTACTTGGTCATAGTGTATTATCCTGGGGATGATTTTCTGTAATCTTTTTGCTAATATTTTATTTAAGATTTTGGCATCAATATTCATTAGGGAGATTGGTCTATAATTTTCTTTCTCTGTTTTCAGCCTACCTGGTTTAGGTATCAGTACCATGTCTGTGTCATAAAAGGAGTTTGGTAGGATTCCTTCAATCCCTACTTTTTCAAATAGTTTATTTAGCTTTGGAGTTAATTGATCTTTAAATGTTTGATAGAATTCAGATGTAAATCCATCTGGTCCTGGGGATTTTTTCTTAGGGAGTTGATTGATAGTTTGTTCTATTTCTTTTTCTGAGATAGGAGTGTTTAGGATATTTACTTCTTCTTCTGTTAGTTTAGACAAGCTATATTTTTGGAGGTATTCTTCTATTTCATTTAAGTTGTCGAATTTATTGGCATAAAGTTGGGCAAAGTAACTCCTAATTATTGCTCTAATCTCCTCTTCGTTAGTGGTGAGTTCTCCCCTTTCATTTTTAAGACTAACAATTTGATTTTCCTCTTTCCTTTTTTTAATCAGATTTACTAAAGGTTTGTCTATTTTGTTGGTTTTTTTCATAGAACCAACTCTTAGTTTTATTAATTAATTCAATAGTTTTTTTTTACTTTCAATTTTATTGATCTCTCCTTTTATTTTTTGAATTTCAAGTTTAGTGTTTGATTGGGGGTTTTTAATTTGTTCCTTTTCTAGCATTTTTAGTTGCAAGCCCAATTCATTGACCTTCTCTTTCTCTATTTTATACAAATAGGCCTCTAGAGATATGAGATTTCCCCTTATTACCGCTTTGGCTGCATCCCATACATTTTCGTATGATGTCTCATTATTATCGTTTTCTTGGATGAAGTTATTAATTATGTCTATAATTTGCTGTTTCACCCAATCATTCTTTACTATGAGATTATTTAGTTTCCAATTATTTTTTGGTCTACTTTCCCCTGGCTTTTTATTGAATGTAATTTTCAATGCATCGTGGTCTGAAAAGGATGCATTCACTATTTCTGCCTTACTGCATTTGAGTTTGAGGTTTTTATGTATATGGTCAATTTTTGTATGAGTTCCATGAACTGCTGAAAAGAAGGTGTACTCCTTTCTGTCCCCATTACATTTTTTCCAGAGATTTATCATATCTAATTTTTCTAGTATTCTGTTTATCTCTTTGACTTCTTTCTTATTTATTTTGTGGTTTGATTTATCTAATTCTGAGAGTGCAAGGTTAAGATCTCCCACTATTATTGTTTTACTGTCTATTTCTTCTTGCAGTTCTCTTAATTTCTCTTTTAAGAATTTAGATGCTACACTACTTGGTGCATATATGTTTAATATAGATACTGCTTCATTATTCATTCTACCCTTTAGCAAGATATAGTGCCCTTCCTTATCTCTTTTGATTAGATCAATTTTTGCTTTAGCTTGATCTGAGATCAGGATGGCTACCCCCGCTTTTTTGACTTCACCTGAAGCACAGTAGATTTTGCTCCAACCTTTTACCTTTAACCTGCATGTATCACCCCGCTTCAGGTGTGTTTCCTGTAAACAACATATTGTAGGATTCTGGCTTTTAATCCATTCTGCTAACCGCTTCCTCTTTATAGAGGAGTTTAACCATAAATGGTTTTTATGGTTAAAATGACCAATTCTGTATTACTTGCCATCTTGTTAACCCCGGTTTATGCTTTTCTCCCTTCTTACCCCCTTACCCCCCTTCCGAGTATTAAGCTTGTGAGCACCACTTGCTTCTCACAGCCCTCCCTTTTTTTAGTATCCCTCCCCCCCCCCTTAGAATTCCTCCCCCATCTTACCCCTTACCCTCCCAGTTACCGTATTCCCTTCCACTTAGATTATTCCTTCCCTTCTCACTTTTCCCTTCTCACTTTTCAATGAGGTGGGAGAAGTTTCACCATAGATTGAATATGTCTAAAATTGTTCTCTTAATGCCAATTCTGAAAGCAGTAAAATACTCACTATATTCATCCCTCTCTATTCTTTCTCTCAGATATAATAGGTTTTCTTTGCCTCTTCATGAAATGTAGTATCCCCACTTTCCCCTTTTTCTGGTACAATGTCCTTTCCACATCTAGTTTCTAGAACAAGGTATACATGTATTCTTTATACATCTTTATAGCCAAAATATAGTTCCCAAGATTAATCTTTACCTTTTTAGATTTCTTTTGAGTTCTGTACTTGTAGATCAAATTTTTTGTTAAGTTCTGGCTTTTTCATCAAAAATAGGTGAAATTCGCTTACTTCATTGAATATCCATCTTCTTCCCTGGAAAAAGATGCTCATTCTCGCTGGGTAAGTTATTTTTGGTTGCATACCAAGTTCCTTAGCCTTTCGGAATATCATATTCCAGGCTCTTCGATCGTTTAATGTGGATGCTGCCAGATCCTGGGTGATCCTTATTGTGGCTCCTTGATACTTGAATTGGGTTTTTCTAGCTGCTTGCAGTATTTTTTCCTTCGCCTGAGGGTTCTGGCATTTGGCCACTATATTCCTTGGTGTTTTGATTTTAGGATCCCTTTCAGTAGGGGATCGATGAATTCTTTCAATGTCTATTTTACCCTCTGTTTCTATGACTTCTGGGCAGTTCTCTTTGATAATTTCCTGGAAAATAGTGTCCATGCTCTTTTTTTATCATACTTTTCTGGGAGTCCGATGATTCTCAGGTTGTCTCTCCTGGATCTGTTTTCCAGGTCTGTTGTCTTCCCCAGAAGGTATTTCACATTCTTTTCCATTGTTTGATTTTTTTGGATTTGCTTGACTGATTCTTCTTGTCTCCTCGAGTCATTCAATTCGAATTGTTCAATTCTGATTTTCAGTGAAGTATTTTCTTCACTCACTTTTTAAAAATCTTTTTCTAATTGTCCAATTGAGTTCTTTTGTTCTGTGGAATTTTTTTCCATTTCGCCAATTTTGTTTTCCAGTTCACTAATCCTATTTTTCAAGGATTTGATTTCTTTATCCACTCTCTCTTTAACTGAGTGGGATGACTTCTCCAGACTCTTTTGCCAAGCCTCCATCTCCTTTTGCCAAGTCTCCCTCTCCTTTTGCAAAGCCTCACTCTGCTTTTGCCAAGTCTCCCTCTCCTTTTGCAAAGCCTCCTTCTCCTTTTTCCATTTTTCTTCTACCTCCCTTGTGAGAGCCTTTTTAATTTCCTCCATGAGATTCATCTGTGCTGAGGAACAGATGATCTCCTTTTTTGGGGATTCACCTAGGGACTGTTTGTTTTTAGTCTCCTCAGGATTTGGAGTCTGCTCTTTATCTGTATAGAAGCTGTCAAGAGTTAAAGTCTTTTTCAGTTTCTTGCTCATTCTGTCTAATAATCAAAGACAAACTATCAAAGAAACAGAAGAAAAAAACCCTTGAATGGAGGCTGCTTTCTTTGGGGGAGGATGCTGGGTGTTGTTGCCGAGCTTTTTCTACAGACTGCGGTAGGCAGTAGTGAGGCCCTACCAGGACAGTGATGGCTGTGCTGCATCTGCGCTCTGAGATCCGAGAGCTTGCTGAGACACTGTGGGGGAGGGGTGGCCAGGTCCCGAGAGACTCTAGCTGTTTGGGGTTGTATTCTTCACCCTCGGTGTTTTTAGCTTCTCTGCTGGGCTGCTGACTTGCTGCCGAAGCAAAGTATCTAATCCTGTAGCAAAGCTCAGAAACGGCTGCGATCACACCCCACCCCCTCTCCGCTCTGCTCGGCTCTGAGCCGGCTTCTGTGCTCTCACTGCAGCTGCTGCCCGCAGACTGCTTCCGATCTAATAACCGTCCCCGCCCTCACGCAAAAACAGACCTTTCTTGACGAGTCTCAAGGATGGTTTCTCTTGGTAAGTAATTGTATGTTTTTTTTTCAGTCGAGCATTAATTCAGAGGCATGAAATGAAATGGATATTGAGAGAAAAACGCGGAGGTTACACAGAAGTGTGCCTCTTCTCTGCCATCTTGGCCGGAAGTCCCCCTGATGCTATAATTCTAATAATATAGTAGAGGATTACATTAATTTTATTGGTAGCTACACTGATGTTTCAATGCAAAGGTATGCTGGGAAATATTTAATAGCCAGCTTTTTGGTATTATGACACCCTTTTAAGTTCAAATTACATTATTAAAATTTTCTTTATTCCTTAAATTTAGGAAATCAATAGAAAAATAAATCAGTCTGGATTTGTAGCTTTTGCTGATTGCAGAGGTGTAAATTTTCACAATGAAATTTTTCCCAGTAGGAGTTGATTCTTAACACATCTGTGGCACTGGCCTTTTAATAATTAAAAACAGGGAAACCTTTTTTTTCCCCAAAAGGCTCTTTTATCTTATATGAGTTGATTAAAAAACAATTTATATTCATAACATTTCATTTTAATTTGTATATAATTATTTCATTCATTTTTCTAGTATGCTGATATTTTAAAAAAAACAGTTACCTTTCATTTTATTATATAAGACATGTCTCTACTTTTATGCCCCCTGAAAACTTGATGGTTATTTCTTTTCTTTTCTTTTTTTTCTTTTTCCATAGCTTTTTATTTACAAGTTATATGTATGGGTAATTTTACACCATTGACAATTGCCAAATCTTTTGTTCCAATTTTTCCCCTCCTTCCCCCAACCCCCTCCCCTAGATGGCAGGATGACCAGTAGATGTTAAATATATTAAAGTATAAATTAGATACACAATAAGTCTACATGACCAAATTGTTATTTTGCTGTACAAAAAGAATCGGACTATGAAATAGTGTACAATTAGCCTGTGAAGGAAATCCAAAATGCAGGCAGGCAAAAATATAGGGATTGGGAATTCAATGTAATCGCTCTTAGTCATCTCCCAGAGTTCTTTCCCTGGGCATAGCTGGTTCAGTTCATTACTGCTCCGCTGAACTTATTTGGTTTATCTCATTGCTGAAGATGGCCAGCCAGGTCCATCAGAATTGAACATCATATAGTATTGTTGTTGGAGTATATAATGATCTCCTGGCCCTGTTCATTTCACTCAGCATCAGTTTGTGTAAGTCTCTCTAGGCCTTTCTGAAATCATCCTGTTGGTCATTTCTTAATGAACAATAATATTTCATAATATTCATATACCACAATTTATTCAGCTATTCTCCAATTGATGGGCATCTACTCAGTTTCCAGTTTCTGGCCACTACAAAGAGGGCTGCCATAAACATTCGTGCACATACAGATCCCTTTCCCTTCTTTATGATCTCTTTGGGATATAAGCCCAGTAGTAACACTGCTGGATCAAAGGGTATGCACAGTTTGATAACTTTTTGAGCATAGTTCCAAATTGCTCTCCAGAATGGTTGGATGTATTCTCAATTCCACTAATAGTGTATTAATGTCCCTGTTTTCCCACATCCCCTCCAACATTCATCATTATTTGTCCCTGTCATTCTAGCCAGTCTGACAGGTATGTAGTGGTATCTCAGAGTTGTCTTAATTTGCGTTTCTCTGATTAATAATGACTTGGAGCATATTTTCATATGGCTAGAAATAGTTTTAATTTATTCATCTGAGAATTGTCTGTTCATATCCTTTGACCATTTATTAATTGGAGAATGGCTTGATTTCTTATAAATTAGAGTCGATTCTCTATATATTTTGGAAATGAGTCCTTTATTAGAACCTTTGACTGTAAAAATATTTTCCCAGTTTATTGCTTCCCTTCTAATCTTGTCTGCATTAGTTTTGTTTGTACAAAAACTTTTCAATTTGATATAATCAAAATTTTCTATTTTGTGATCAGTAGTGATCTCTAATTCTTCTTTAGTCATAAATTCCTTCCTCTTCCACAGGTCTGAGAGGTAAACTATCCTGTGTTCCTCTAATTTATTTATAATCTCATTTCTTATGCCTAGGTCATGAACCCATTTTGACCTTATCTTAGTGTACAGTGTTAAGTGTGGGTCAATGCCTAGTTTCTGCCATACTAATTTCTAATTTTCCCAGCAATTTTTGTCAGATAATGCATTCTTATCCCCAAAAAATGGGATCTTTGGGTTTGTCAAACACTATATTATTAAAGTTATTGGCCATTTTGTCCTTTGAACCTAACCTATTCCATTGATCAACTAGTCTATTTCTTAGCCAATACCAGATGGTTTTAGTAACTGCTGCTTTATAATATAATTTTAGATTTGGTACAGCTAGGCCACTTTCATTTGATTTTTTTTTCATTAATTCCCTTGAAATTCTTGACCTTTTGTTTTTCCATATGAACTTTGTTGTTATTTTTTCTAGGTCATCAAAGTAGTTTTTTTGGGAGTCTGATTGGTATAGCGCTAAATAAATAGATCAGTTTAGGTAGTATTGTCATCTTTATGATATTTGCTCACCCAATCCAAGAGCATTTAATATTTTTCCAGTTGGTTAGATCAGACTTAATTTGTGTGGAAAGTGTTTTGTAGTTTTGCTCATAAAGTTTCTGATTTTCCCTTGGCAGATAGATTCCTAAATATTTTATACAATCAGTAGTTACTTTCAATGGAATTTCTCTTTGTAACTCTAATTGTACGGTTTTGTTAGTGATGTATAAGAATGCTGATGACTTATGTGGGTTTATTTTGTATCCTGCCACTTTGCTAAAGGTGTGGATTGTTTCTAATAACTTTTTAGTAGAATCTCTGGATTTCTCTAAGTATACCATCATATCATCAGCAAAGAGTGATAATTTGGTTTCCTCATTGCCTACTCTAATTCCTTTAATCTCTTTCTCAACTCTTATTGCCAAAGCTAGCATTTCTAATACAATATTGAATAGTAATGGTGATAGTGGGCAACCTTGTTTCACTCCTGATCTTATTGAGAATGGTTGCAGTTTTCCCCCATTACATGTGATACTTACTGCTGGTTTTAAATAGATGCTGCTGATTATTTTAAGGAAAAATCCATTTATTCCTATACGCTCAAGAGTTTTTAATAGGAATGGATGTTGGATTTTATCAAATGCTTTTTCTGCATCTATTGAAATGATCATATGGTTTTTGTTAATTTGGTTATTAATACGGCCAGTTATACTGATAGTTTTCCTAATATTGAACCAGCCCTGCATTCTTGGTGTAGATCCTACTTAATCATAGTGTATTATCCTGGGGATGATTTTCTGTAGTCTTTTTGCTAATATCTTATTTAAGATTTTAGCATCAATATTCATTAGAAAGATTAGTCTATAATTTTCTTTCTCTGTTTTCAACCTACCTGGTTTAGGTATCAGCACTGTGTCTGTGTCATAAAAGGAATTTGGTAGGACTCCTTTATTCCCTATTTTATCAAATAATTTATATAGCACTGGGGCCAATTGTTCTTTAAATGTTTGGTAGAATTCACATGTAAATCCATCTGGTCCTGGGAATTTTTTCTCAGGGAGTTGATTAATAGCTTGGACTATTTCTTTTTCTGAAATGGGACTATTCAAGCAATTTACTTCCTCCTCTGTTAATCTGGGAAGCCTATATTTTTGGAGGTAGTCATCCATTTCGTTTAAGTTATCAAATTTATTGGCATAAGTTGGTCAAAGTAACTCCTTATTATTTCTCTAATTTCCTCTTCATTGGTGGAAAGTTCTCCCTTTTCATTTTTAAGACTACTAATTTGATTTTCCTCTCTCCTTTTTCTATTCAGATTTACCAAAGGCTTATCTATTTTATTGTTTTTTTCATAGAACCAACTCTTAGTTTTATTTATTACTTCAATAGTTTTTTTTACTTTCAATAATATTAATTTCTCCTTTTAGAGAAATTTTAGAATTTCAATTTAGTATTTGATTGGGGGTTTTTAATTTGGTCTTTTTCTAGCTTTTTTAGTTGCAAGCCCAATTCATTGATCTTCTCTTTCTCTATTTTATTCAAGTAAGCCTCTAAGGATATAAAATTTCCTCTTATTACCATTTTCGCTTTGATGGTTATTTCTATACTTTCCTCCATATCCCTGAAAAAAATCTTTAAAAGAATAAGGGCATATTACTAGAATTTCCTCAGTAGGTAAACACTGATCTACTAACTCTGACATGGTGGTTTAATCTGCTAACGAAATGGTAGAGTGGAAAAAGATTATTCTTGGAGTTAGGGATGACCTGAGTTAAAAATCCAACCTCATACGCTATGAGGGAGAATCACTTTTAATTTCCTCAGTGGTTAGCCTCCCAGGATCATTGTGAGGATCTAAGGAGATAACATTTATCTCAGTGTCTGTCTCCACATAGGTACTATGCAAATGCTTATTTCCCAAGACTTTATGCCCCTCATTATCACTTAGCTTACAATTCTCCAATTTAACCACAATGATATTATGAAACTTGAGTTTTATTTAAATCATATTAGGATGGAAGCACTTTATGGAAATTATGTGTCTACAGTGTCTTTCTTCTCTACAACCTTAATAAATCTTCCCAAGAAGGAAATGGGATTATTTTGGGATCAATTTTTCTTAGTGAATCCATGCTGCATCTTAGTGATCATATTTTTTCTAAGTACTTACAATGAAATCCAATCTGATATTTTGTTTAAAATAGGAGTGAGCCTGAAATTATAGTATTATATCATTGTAGTAAAAGGTGAGGCAGGCACTACTAAACTAGAACAGTTTCAAGGTTGTTCTAATAATAATATTATATATGTCTCCAAGACCAGCCTTGTTAAATATGGAGAAGTTCATTTTCAGAAGTTTGACCTTAGAAATTCACAATGATCTATCTACTAAGAGGAAGAGGGAATTCCTTCTATATTATCGAATGATGCTGAAATATTGTAGTATAGAAATAACAAAGTAACTAAAAGTAAAACATAATGTTATATAGCAAAGTTTGTTCACTACATGTAGCACTGGGATATCAACTGAGTTGCTTAAAGTGTTTGGACACAGTTTTCTTTTATTGTCCTGATTCAGTTTCTCTAATTACCTGAACCAGTCCTGACTCAGTTTCTCTGCTTCTCAAAGCTCAGTCCTGGAAAACCTCCCTTCCCTCTTTATCAGAATATTTGATAAGGACAAAAGATCTTATGTTTTAGAATACCAGAATGCTTCTCCCCATCCCAAGCTATCAGAAGGTTAGACACTGTCTTATCAAGATATCATTTCATCTCTGGGGGCTCACTCTACCCTGTCAGAGTCCAGTTCTTGCTCTCAGCATCCTGACTCCACTGTCAGCACACTGTCTCAATCTCCACCCCCCCCCCCAATCTGAGCCATATGTAGGTCATTGAGAACTTGCATTATTGGCTGGATTCTTGAAGGCAATAGTTTCATTCAGCCCTGGGACCAAACCATGGATCCATTTGGTCTCAGTAAATCTCTCCCATTTAATAAATTATTAAATACGCTCTAGTGTCTATCTCACCTCAGTTTCACTGGCATTACAAAAGAAAGGCAGAATAGATCTCTTTAGCCTCTTCTTCCCCTGCTCTTTTCTGAGGGAGAATAATTCTCATCTAGAAGAAGAGGAGGAAATGAAGGAAAGAAGCTGATATTCTACTCTCCTCAGAGAGGAGTACTGAGCTAGAATTTTATTCATCCACTCCTTAAATATTTTTCGTTTTGAGAATGTTGCTTTAAAGTTCAGATGTAATGTCTGTTCACTATTTATTAAAAAAGAAAAGAGCACTTGAGCTTTAAATCTAAACCTTTAAAATTTAAGCCTTTTCCTCTGAACACTACTTCCATGATGAAGACACAAAATGATTAGCAAATAAGTCCATTTATCCTAGTCAATTACAAAACAGAAATCAGAGGGACTATATATCTGAGAACACACACCAGACATTACAGAACCAAGGGAATGGTGTTATCTGTGGCTCTCACTGACTTCCCTTGCCCCATATATGTACCAATAGTCACTGGGGCTCAGATTATAGTAACTTTGCCATTAAATTAGTCAACATGCAAATTGAAGAGATCTTTTTCTATTTGAATTTGACCGCATTGTCCTTGTTGAATCATTCTGGTCACACTGATTTTTCAAGACCCTGTTTGGGGTTTTCTTGGCAAAAGATACTGGAGTGGTTTGCTATTTCCTTATCCAAATCATTTTATAGAGGAAGAAACAGAGGTAAGTGCAGTTAAGTGATTTATTCAAGATCACACAGTTAATAAGTATGTGAGGCCAGATTTGAACTCAAGAAGATGAGTTCTCAGATTGGCTTCTCTATCCACTGTGCCACTGACATCTCTATAGTTTATCACAATTGAAAGATCACAGGATTTGGAATAATGAGAACTTGATTCAAAACCTAGATATATTGAATAGAATATTACATGCGACTTTGAGCAAATAAGTTGGACTTTCTAGGACACATTATCTTCATATGTAAAAGAAGGAAGTTGGACAAGATTATTTCATCCATTCTGGATCTAAATTTATGTTCCAATAAAAATCTATTATAGATTTTGACCAGAATCAATGCTGATACATCTGATCTTCCTTAAAAGTTCAATGAGATTTTAATCTGAGATCATTTTTAAAATTAGTTTTAATAGGGATTAGAATCTAACATTTAATGCAAAATCAGAAGTTGAGGAGGTTTTTGATGTTAAATGAGGAGAGAGTACCAGATGGCTTATTATTAATAATTGGAATCCTAGAGAGCTATTCAGCAATATAAGGACTCAAAGTTAGTGCCATCTACAATTTGAGACCACAGCCAAAATCATTTCCCTGTGGGACTTCAAGTCAACTGGACTATAATAGCAAGAAAGCCAACTAGAAGATAGAGGAGCAGCAGGAAAATTTGTCCCTGAGCTTTTGGCCTGTTGGAATAACAGCTCTATGGATCTATTTCTTCCCAGGCCAGAACTTGCAGTGATGGGGAAATTTTATTCTTACTATTTCATAAAAGCCTATAAGAATGAAAAGCTGATATGCTTCCCTATATCCAGTCAGATGTATAAACTAGAAGGCTGTAGTTTTAAGTGCTACATAGGAATAAAATTGATAATGTTTAGATTTAGGATGTATCTTAGATAAGGATAGCCAGATAATGCAGCAGATAAATTACTGGGCCTAAAATCAGGAAGACTTAAGATTAAACAGAGCCTCAGATACTTTCTAGCTATGGGATCCGGATAGATCAAATGATCTGTGTTTGCCTCAGTTTCCTCAATATGAGAATAACAACAGCACTTAATAAAATTCAAGTAAGATTATTTTTGCAAAGTACTTAATGAAGGACTTGGCATATGGTAGGTTCTTAATAAATGTTTGTTTCCTTCCCTTTGTTTCCTTATTCTGACTCACTCAATTAACAAGTAAAGGAAATATAAGGGTTCACATATATATTTGTACATTTGTATGTTTATGCATGTTCACATAGTAAAACATTATTATTTCTACAATCTAAAAATTTGGTGTTTCCAGTCATCCATAACCTTTTCCCCAAACTACATTTCAAATTTGCTTTGTGTTCCCAACTGTTACATGAATTTACATGAATGCTTAAATATGTATTTTGACTCACTGAATTAGAAAAGGTTTTTGCTAGGTCAAGTCACTAAATTGAAATTTAAAATTTACTTTAACATAGGTATGGAACCTGTGATCCCAGTTGGTAGGTAAATAATGATGATAGGCAAGTTTTTTGGAATGTAAAATCTTAGAAACTTCCCTTGCCTATAGCAATGGGAAGTTAAAAAATTGACCCAAGGTCTCTAACTTGTTACAGACCAAAGGCAGAATTTGAACCCAGATCTTCAGGATTAATGGTTGGTTGGCTATCCACTATGGCTAACCATTACAAAGATTCTTCCTCTATTTCAAAATAATATATCTTAATTTATGAGGAAACTCTTTGTTTTTAAAAAGGGGATTTGAACAGACCTCCCCCCATTTTATTTTTTATATTATTTCTAATTTTATAAAATTTTATTGTACTTTCCTTTAATATATTATATCTATATAACAAAAACATCAATATATTTATATTATATAATCTGTACATGAATACATACAAACATACTAATCCAACTTTTATATCACAATTTCCTAATACAATCCTCCATTTACTCTCATACTAACATATCTTTATATTACATTTCATTAATTTGAATTTCATATTCTTCCTCCACATATCTAGTTATTAAAGTCATCTCCTTTGTGGTAGTTTACTTAATCCCAGCATTTGAAAGTGAGCTATTGCTGGCCCTCCATTCCTGATTTTTCTGGGCTTCTTTGACATTATTATATTCCATCTTGTATTGTGTTTATCTGTAAATTTAGTTATTATTCTGCTGGAGGAAGTTGATGGTGAGGAAATCTTTTCAGGTAACCCAGTTCTTCAATCTATATAGTCTTGCAGAATCACTTGAGGTTTTAAAGAGCTATGTGACTTTCCCAGACACAAAAATGTCTACTATGTGTCAGGTTGGAACCACCAAGGCTTCCTGTTCTGGGGAAAACTCTTTATTCAAGATATTTCTGTTATGTGCCATATTATTCTTTTATTTTGTTGTAAGCTATTGAAAGGCAAGAGGTATAACTATTTTTGGCCTTTGCCTTGCATTTTGTGTGCATTGTGTATTTGTGTGAGAGGTGTGTATATGTGTATTGTATACCGATCAGTGTTGTGATTAGTCTTCCTAACTTCAGACTGATTTGAATTCATTGATTTAAAGTTTTTTTTAAAATGATTTTGAAAGGCACATACTGAAGTTGGTCTTTCTTTTAAAAACATGTATACTATTTTTTTCTTAGCAAAATAGTGCATTACAGACACTTTGAATTAATAGAATGAACATGTCTTCAAATTATTTGGCAGACCTTGAAATTTCAAAGACCTTAGGTCCAGTCCCAGTTCTGCTATTCACTGTCTATTTGACTTCAGATAATAACTTGCTCTTTCTAGCCCTTAGTGTTTTCATCTGGAAAATTAAAGAGATGGATTACATTTTGGCTTCAATGTTTTTACAAAGTAGTTTAGGAAAAATAAAAGGGAGCACTGGTATTGAAAAGAATTACAAATAATTGCAATTTATCACATATAGCCTCACAAGCTGAAGACATTCTAATCAATTAAATAAAGTTTTAGATTAACTCATATATGGGAAAATATAATGGATTAGTAAGGGAAAATTAGGAAGTTTTAAGGTATGTACCATTACTATTATCGATCTTTTGAGGATGTTGTTGGGGAGAAACTATTCTCCTTCAAATTTTCCCTTGCTGCCATTATCAGAAACAACAGTATCAGTTAGAACATATAGCTTACATTTCTTATATTCCTAGTAGGTTTCAGAGAAAATGTTACTACACCTTTTTTCTACTTCATAACATATCGTAGCTGTTTGAGAGATATTCAGGTGTATCTTGATGATAAAGTTTATGTGATCAATCAGTCAAATAGTAGTTAATTAAATGCTTACTATGTACTAGGCATGTTATTAACTGTAGATAGTGAAGATAAACATTTAAGAGCCTACTGTGTATTGTGTAAACTCTTAACTTTGTATTAAGAAATTTATACATGTTATTTCACTCCATCCCCACAACAACCTTAGGAGATAGATATTATTTATCCCTAGTTTATCATTCAAGAAACTGAGGAAAACAGAGATTAAGATGAACTTGCCCATAGTTACAGAGCTAGGAAATATCTGAGACAGGATCTAACTCCAAGTCTAGTGCTCTATCTATTGTACCAAGTGGTGGGAATAAAAATATTATACAAAGGAAGGACAGTTCCTACTCTGAGAGAATTTATATTCTAATAGGGAACTATAACACAAAAAAAGAAAGTAAAAAGTATATATGTGTTTGTGTGATTGTTGGAGTGGAAACAGTGAGGTATGGAAACTATCTGTATGAAAGTATAGTGGCAAAGTTCTATATCTTTCCTTTACTAAAGCTTTTTATATATAAAATATACATATAGGTAATTTTTCAACATTGAAATTTTGTGTTTCAAATTTTCGCCTCCCTGTCACCTCCACCCCTAGATGGCAGGTAATCCAATGCATGTTAAATATTTTTAAATATATGTTAAATCTAATATATGTATACATATTTGTATAGTTATCTTGCTGCATAAGAAAAATCAGATCAAGAAGGAAAAAAAAGAAACTGTAAAAGAAAAGAAAATGCAAACAAAAGAGTGAAAATCTTATGTTGAGGTCCACACTCAGTTCCCATAGTCCTCTCTCTGATTGTAGATGGCTCTCTTCATCACAAGATTATTGGAACTGATCTTATTCTATCATTTCACTTAGCATCAGTTCATGTAAGTATCCCCAGGCCTCTCTAAAATCATCCTACTTATTGTTTCTTATATAACAATAATATTCCATAATATTCATATACTATAATTTATTCAGCCATTCTCCAACTGGTGGGCATCCATTCAATTTCCAATTTCTTTCCACTGCAAAATGGACTGCAACAAACATTTTTGCTCACGTGGGGCCCTTTTTCTCCTTTAATATCTCTCTGGGATATAAGCCCAGTAGAAACACTGCTGAATCAAAGAGTATGTATAGTTGAATAACTTTTGTGGCAAAGTTCTGAGTCAAGTGAAGAGTGTTATCACACAAGTCTTTAATATTTATTAGATAAGCACATATTATCACCCCTATTTTACAAATTAAAAAAAAAGTTTGTTATGATAGATAGAGTCCTAGATCTAGAGTTGAAATTGGCAAAGCAAATATTTTCTGTTTTCTCATCAACAGAATGAGGAGCTTGGATCATAGGACTCACATAATTCCTTTCCAACTCTGAATTCTACAGTTTATGAGAAGTCAGAGACATTCTAGATTTCACTGTGATCACAAATGTTACTAAGAAATTCCTTCTTGAATCAAACCCAAAATACCAATTGGTAAAATATAAATCCATATCCTCTTAAAACCTACTTAGTTGAGGAATAAATAGTTAATCACATTCTTTTGCATAACAACTATCTTCATCCCTTTATTTTCTGTTTCCTAGGGTAAATCACAATAATTTTGAACTTTACCTTCTATTTCTGCCAGATGTTAATTAAGTACATTTAGAAATCATTCTAATTGATTCTGACAGGCCTTAGAATTCTTGGGAAATGACAAAAATGTTTGTCTTTATGGCATAGAGCAAGACATATTTGTATAATTAGACATTTTGGGGGATAAAAATTTGTGAATAATGGAATGGTTTAACTATATGGCTAGAGGGTTTCTTTACTGACTTTATACAACTATATCATTTTTACTATTCTAAATCTAAAAATAAAATGGCCTGAGGCTAGGAAGGTGGATAATTGAAAACTAGGAAGAGAAAATTTAAATGAATTCCCCAAACCTAATGTCCTTTAGGTAAAAAGAGTTTAAGCTTACATCTAAGAATTTTAATTTGATAGAACAGCTTTATATTCCTTTTTTTAAAACAAAACAAGATGCATTTTCCACAATCATCTAACAAAAATATGTGTAACCAACTTCCACTTTTGTAAATCAATAATTCAATTCAATTAAATAAGTACTTATTAACTGTCTATAATGTAGAAGAAGGGGCAGCTAGGTGGCACGGTTGATAGAGCCTTCAGCCTTGTCTGAAGTCAAGAAGACTAATATTCCTGAGTTTAAATTTGGCTTCAGACACTAAAGAGCTGCATAACTCTGGGAAAATCACTTAACCAAGTTTACCTCAGTTTCCTCACGTATAAAATGTTCTGAGAAGAAAATGGTATCTTTGCCAAGAAAACTTCACATGGGTTAATAAAGAGCTGGATACAATCAAAGAACCAAAAATGTATAAAATATAGTGCTTGGGGCTACAGAAACAAGGATCAAAAAAGAAATAAAATGTGACCTAATGGTGATGTTGCTGAATGTGCCATTTTATCAATGTGGATACCAACTCCACCAAAGCTGATCACAGAACTCCTCAATGACTGATAAGGATTTCTTCAAGAATTTTGATAGTTGAAAAAGTTATCAACCTCTAGTTATCCTCATGATGAAAAAGCTCTTTAAAAACTGAACTGGAACCACATTTTATAACTAGAAAGTCTAAAGTAACCATTCCTGTAGAATTACTTATGTTGATATCTTAAAGAAATGTTATCATCATTTATCTCCTAAGATACAGATACATGATGACAATATAAAATTAACTTATTTTCTGGTTGGGAACTAATGACCTTACTTTTTAAATGGTTTGTTTTAGAGAAAAGCTTTTTAAACTTTGAGCCACAACCCCATATGTAACTGAATGTGGGAGTTGAGAAATTATGATTTATTATTAGTAAATTTCCTTTGTATACAGGGCTGCATAAAATTTTCTCAGGTGAAAAGGAGTCATGGATGGAAATTTTTTAGAAAGTCCTGTTTTAGAAGACTTGAATGTCAGAATTCTGTGTTGGGAGTTAAAGGACTCTTGGAAATTCAGTGATAAAAATCTTAGCTAAAGCTCCAAAGTAAACTCTAAAGTTTTGATTCAATATAGGGGAATGTACAGTTCTCCAATTTTGCAATAGTTCCTTACAGTGCTAGCAAGCTTCCTATGAGCAAAGTCGACATAATGTTCAACTTCAAAAAGATATCATCAACTCCTCTAATCTTTCTCCACAAGCAATATTTTCCAGGTCTCAAACCAATTGCGCAGATTTTCTTGAAATGAAGAGCAAATATTTAAACAATACTTTAAGGTTTTCAAAGTGCTTTACATACCTTACTGCTTTAGCATCCACAATAACATTGAAAAGTAAATGCTATAAATAGTATTATTCCCATTTAATAAGTAAAGAAATCAAAGCTTAAGGAATTTAAAGAGACTTTTCCATTACTAATTCTCTCCCAAGAGTTAGAGATCAGATCTTAATACAAACCCTTCCTGATTAGAAGTTCAGTGGATTTTCCAATTGTCTCACAGTTGTTATTTTATTATAGACAGAAACTATACATAACCTTTACATAATTATTATTTTAAAATGTATACATTCAATCTATCTTCAGGCATTTGAAATTATAAAGTAGAAAAAACAGATTAGAATTATTCTACTTGGCGAAAACTATCAGAACTAGGGAGTATGAGTGGAAGTAAAGAAAATAATTAAAGACTGATTTAAGTGTGAAGTGTGTGTGTGTGTGTGTGTGTGTGTGTGTGTGTGTGTGTGTGTGTTTGTTCAGGGAACCCCTGATCAATCTGAAGATTCATCCAATCAGCATGATGAGATAACACACCATGGATCTTTGTTTAGAAATATTTTCTTCATGGAATGTGGTCTATCTAGCTCACTGGTTCAATGTAAAGGGAAATTTATTGGTCCTATTATGAGAGAGAAAAATTCATAAGAATTACAAATATCCAAAAGTGGAATGGGTCACCTTGAGAGCTAGAGAGCTTTCTATTAACGAAGAGCCTTAAACAAAAGCTGAATAACCATTTGTCAGATATACTATGGAGAGGATTCTTGTACAGTTGTGGATGACATGATGAGTCCTCTCTTATTCTTTACAACTCTAACATTTTATAATTTATTTATTTATTTATTTACACATTCAACATTATTGAACTTGAGTTAAATGACACATGTATTAACAATGGTATAGGTTATACAGAAATGTATATCATACATATATGTTATATTACTTATAAATAATCTATTATATACACAAATGTATGCTATGTTATATGCATGTGTATATATTTCTTCTTCATATGTTATTCATAGTGAAACATATAAACTATAAAATATTTTCCCTATTCTTACAGTCTAAAAACCTATAGTTTATTTAAGACAGGTAAAACACAAAGATACACACACACACATGCACACACAATTCTCCTTCCATTAGGTTAATTTATTCACTGTCTCCTTTGTGTGCTTCAATAAATTCTGCCACTCTGTCTGGAAATATGTTATTCCCTCTATCTAAAATATTCTTCACTATCACTACCTTGTTTAATTCTAGCCACCCTTCTAACCCCAGCTCATATTTGGCTCCCTTCATAAATCATTTAAACCTACTAATTCACAGTGCTCTCTCCTATAGAAAATTATCAACTGTACAATTCATTTTGTACAGGTGCATAGAATTTTCAATTATTAGATTTTTCTGTGTTCATTTTTTTCTGTTAAATACTGTGTCTTAAAGGAAGGAAGGAAACAAGCATTTATTAAGCATTTCCCATATGGCAGACATTGTGGTAAGCAATTCATAGAAAAATCTCATTTGATCACTACAGCAACTCAGGACAAAAGGTGCCATTTATAATCTTCATTTTACAAGTGAAGAAATTGAGACAGGCAAAAGTTAAATGACCCACTCAGGATTATAGGGCTAGTACATATCTGAAGTTAAATTATTCCCGATTTGAGGCCCAGGACTTCATCTGTTATGGGGCAGAACTCCGAACTTGAAACAAGGATTCTTACAAGATGTTAAGTCAGTGGAATTTACAAAGACAATGGTTATCTAGTTTAGCATGGTGCTTAATGATTCTCTAGTTCAGTACATGTACTTAGTACTTAATATAGTTCCACAAGATTCACACCTATGATAATGGAGTATATAATAGCTAGCAAGGACTGGACTAGATTCATTCCATCTTGGGTCAGCTCCTGGTGGCTGGCTTCCTGCACTTCTCCACTGAAACCAAGATTCTGGAAGGCCTTTAAGAAAACTAATTAGGCCTCAGGCAAGAAGGCAATAGAGGATTTGGACTTTAACACCTGGCTATTCTTGTGGTAATTACTCTACTGAAAAGAAGGCTGTCCCAAAAACCTCCATAAAACCAAAGGAGAACATTACATCCATCTACTTTCTACAGAGTTGCCTCCTAGATTTTTTATAAGTATATATTGGACTTCAATGTATTTTTGGCAAATACTTTTCTCTTCCCTGAAGATTGTTTTGTTTAACTGTACATTCCAATAGTTGCTAAATTTTCTCACAATCTCCTCCCTGCCCTAATTCTGTTGGGAGCCAATACTTCTTATTTTCTTTACACTTTTCATTTATTACTATTACTAAAACAATTATTTTCATCTGAAGTTCATAAAATCCAGAGGTACCAACCAGTGCAGCTTATTGTGGTCATTATCTATAAACACACCAAGATATCCACCTTTATTAATGAGTTCAGCATCTGGATCAGAGTTTTTTCTATCTCAAATCCTACCATTTTATAAGGGGACATTTACATATGTATTGATTCTGCAAGTATGTATTTCCAAATATATATATATATATATATATATATATATATATATATATATATATATATGTGTGTGTGTGTGTGTGTGTGTATATATATATATATATATATATATATATATTTATATGACAAAATCCTATGGAAGCTCCCAAAGCAAATGTGATATGAGACAACACTTTCCCCTTCTCCTCTGCAGAGGCAAGGGATCCACAGATAAGTAACATCACAAATACATGAGATTTTTCTTTTAAAAAAATTTTAATGAAGAAAATTTTATTTTCTCTCCAGTTTTCCTGGCCATTGATAAAATAAGAAAAAAAATTCTTATAGGAAAAATATATATAGCGAGGCAACATATATTACAACATTAACAATGACAAAAAAAGCAGTTTTAAATGTGAACTGTCAGTATCGAGAAGTGGATACCATGCTTCATCATGAGTCCTCTGAGACTTGTGGTTGATCATTACATTGATAAGTGTTCTAAAATTTATTAAAATTGCTTCATCTGATGATTTTGTTGTCATTGTATAAATTGCTCCCCTGGTTCTTCTTGCTTCACTCTGTATCACTTTCTACCACTACACATATTTCTCTGAAACTATCACCTTCACCATTTCTTACAATACAGTAATATTCCATTTGACATGTTATTTCTGCAACCATCATCCAGTTGATAGATATTCCTTTAATGTTCAATTATTTGCCATCAGGGTTTTCAAACTCAAATAGAAAAAAAGGATACTTGTGTGTTACATATTAACTTAGAAAACTGCAAATTAACATTATCTGTTATATTGTATTTTTAAAAATTTTATTAAACATTTTCCAGTTGTACTTTTTTTTTGTTTGTTTGTTTCAGGTCAAACTAGTTTATCATGGCAAGTGAACAGTAAGTTCAACACCTGTAGATACTAGCATAAAGGAGTAACTATAAATATTTTTTGTGACTATAAGTCCTTTTAGTCTTCCTTCTTCCTTCTTTCCTTCCTTCCTTCTTCCCTCCTTGCCTTCTATTCTTTTCTTTGGAGCACAGACCTCATAGTGATATTTCTAAAGAAAAAGGAACTTAGAGTTCAATAAGTTTAGAGTTAACAGTTCCAAATTGCTTTCCAGAATTGGTTCAATTCCCAGTTCAAGCAAGAATACATTAATGTGCCTATTTTACTGCATCTTCATTAACATTTGTAATTTTCTTTTTTTGATCAAATTTGTCAAGCTGATTTTCATATTTATTATAATTTCCCTTTCCTTCACCCTTTAGGTCTTTTTTAAGTCATCATTTTTGCATTGACTCCCTTCCTTATCTCTAGTCCTTGTTAAATCAGTTCAATAATATCCTGTTCTCTCTATTTACATGTCTTTTTTTTCTTATTCTATGACTGATAATGATTTTCCAAAACTTAGCAACTACTCCCACAATCTGCCAATTTCACTATCATTCACAGTCTGATGAATGGATATAGCTTAAAAATTACAAAACCATGCTTACTGGGTCCACTACAAATTTATGTTCTATCATCTCAACTGGGCTTTTTGACATCAAGGCAATTCTTTTGCAATTCCCTAATAAACATATTTTAGAATCACTAAATCTCTTCATCCCTCCTCAAATCTATAGTATCCCTCTATTTCTCTCTCAGCTGAGGAGCTTAACTCATTCTTCCTCTTCTCCAAAATAATCATGGCATTTGACTACTTTCCTTCTCTTTCTCATTAAATCATTCAGATATTACTTACCATGATCTCATTGTTTATGTTTCATTTGAGGTAAGAATCCTTTGCTACCAACGCAAAATATTCTACAGGCATTTTTTATGACATTCCAACCTGTTTTTGTAGCATATTTTCCCCATAATTTTTCCATTAATTTTTCTTTTCTTTATTTATTGGCTGACTATAAATTTTCCTCACCATTAAAAAAAACCTTTACTTGAGCAAAACATCTATACTACTCTCTGTGAATGTTAGGTACAATCAGTGTCTTCATTTCCTTTCCTCACACTCACTTTTAAGTCCCCTGTAGTCTTGCTTCCTACTTTATACTTCAATAGAAATGGCTCTCTAAAGTTATCAATCATCCCTTAGGTGTCAAGTTAAGACTTTTTCTCAATGTTCATTCTTATTTTACTTTTTGCAGCTTTTTATACTGTCGATCATCTTCTTCTCCTGGATATTCTCTCATCTACATTTTTATGAAACTCTTCTCCACCTAGCTGTCTCACTACTATTTAGTCTACCTTGCGGATCTTCTTATGGGTTAAGCCAACTATCCATCAACATATCACACAGGTTGTCCTTTCTCCTTTTTTCTATACTTTTTCATTTAGTAATCCCATGGTTTTTCATGAATTCAGTTATCAAAATTATTAACATAATTCTTAAATACATTTTTCTTATTATTAACAAGCATGAATGCAAGCTCTTCTCTTACAACATGCATTTATTTTAAAATGTAACATTTTTCATTTTATTTAAAATTTTCCCCATTACATTAAAAAATTTTTAACATTTGTTTTTAAAACTTTTGAATTCCAGATTCTTTCCCCTATCCTCACCACAGCCCCTATTAAGAAACCACATGTGAAGCTATGTAAACCATTAAAAGTATTTTTTCAGGATTTACCATTCTTCTGAATTCATCTTGCATCACCACTTACTTATTAGACATCCTTTTGAATGAAATATCCAATAAACGTCTCAAACTCAACACATTTAAAACAGAACTTCCTATCTTCCCCTACAGACTCTCCTCTTTTTATGGTCATATTATTGAAGGTCTCATCATCCCTCTATTCAGCAAGCTAGGTAACACTGACCTAATATCATTTTCAGTTCCTCACTCAAGTACCCAACCTATCTAATATGCTGCCAAGTCTATTTCTATGTTCACAAAGTTTCTACTATGTATTCCCTTCATTCCATTTACATGGTTCCATTTATCCTACTGCAAATATAGCCCATGTCAACTTAACCTGAAATAGTCTACCAGTTGGTCTCCCTTTTTAAGTATCTTCCCACTTCAATCCAATTGTCCACTAAATTGTCAGAGTAATCATCCTATATCACAGACCTGGAATTTTCCCTGCTTTCTGGCTCTCTAATACTTATTGTTGGCTCTACATTACCTTCAGGATTAAATACAATGTCCTTTTTTCAACATGACTTATTTTTATCTTTCTAGTCATCTTACACATTATTATCCACATGTACTGTACAACTGAGTCACCTTGAACAATTTGCTGCTCCTCATACACAACTTATTTATTTATTTATTTATTTATTCATTCATTCATTTATTCATTCATTCATTTATTTATTCATTCATTCATTCATTCATTCATTTATTTACTTATTTATTTATTTATTTATTTATTTATTTATTTATTTATTTATTTATTTTTGCCTGGGAAAAGGATGACAAAGTAAATGGGAGTGCCAGTCCCAGGAAATCTTTGTACTTGCTGATTGGAATGCTCATATCTCTTACATTACTTTTCCTGTCATCCTTCAACATTCAGTTGAAATCCTACCTTTAGTAGGAGATCCTTCCCAGCTGTTAATATTTTTCTCTCTACGGTTACCTTTCATCTAACTCCATATATTTTGTAAATTTTGATTCATTTATACACTGTTTTCCCTATTGGAATGTGAGCTCTTCAAGTATAAGAATTGTTTTTGCATTTATTTCTATCTCCAACACTTAGCTCCAATTTTATCTCCAACTGTCAGACACATAGCAAGCTTTTGAGTAAAAAGATGGTGATAGAATGAAGATATTCTTTAGTATGTGGAGATTATTTTAGATTTCAGTTTTATATTTAAAACATGAAATTAATTTGTTAAAAGATGTATAGGTCACAATTTAGGTAATTCATGAGAGCTAAAGACAGCAACAACAATAAAACAATAAAGACAGCAACACAAACCAGGATGCAGGAGAAATCAGAATCAAATATCACTTTATATGTCTAGGTATGACAACCAGGTCTTAATAATAATCTTCCAAGTTCTAACTTGCAGGTATTTGCATCCCTCTGATCTGGGTAGCATTTAATTAGTTTCATAAAGCATCTAGCACTATATGCTTGGGGTTATTTAATAAGTTGGGATTATTTAAAAAAAAAACCTGAGGGAGTCCTAGAAAACATCTAGCTCAAGACCTTGATTTGTGGCTAAGGAAAGACCAGACAGACCTACCCAGAATCACATGAATAATAAGCATCAGAGCTGGGAAGAGAAACCAACCCTTATAAAAGTTCAGTTGCATTAACATGAGACTTGTATTTTTCTCTGCTAACTTCATGCCATTATCACAAGCTTATGCTATTTTTTGGTATGCTTTTTTAATGTAAACATTATTTGGGAAATAATATTTTCTCTTTTATTTTATACACATATATTCTCACAATACAGGATTAGCATTTTGCATTATGAATCATCTTAAAGGTAAAAAAGGACCTTGTAAAATATGTATAAACATATATTGACACATGTATTTGCAAACATAAACATTAGGATTTAGGTAGGAAGAATTTAAATGTCTTCATTAAGTGAAAAAAAAGAAAAGTTAACCCAGGAGGCCAAAATAGGCAATAGAGTTTTTCTTTTCTTAGTATTACAATAACTGCCCATTCTCCTATGTTTTAGTATTAACAAAAGAAAAACAAAATATTTGCCATTAGATATACTATACTGATTTCTTTGGTTTATTTTTATCATTTATTTTCAGAGAGGGTCATTACAATTGTTAAACTTTTCCTTAACTTAGATCCTCAATGTGTATAACTTAATATAGATGAATCTTGGGGTGTTGTCTGAGATATACATATGTAATTTATTCTGGTCTCCTATCTATGTAGGTAGAATAAAAAAATTTGAACACAGTTCTACCTCATTCAAAATCCTGCTCTCTGCTCACTCTGACCTGATGTCTGTTTTGCACAATTCTATCAGGGATGTTTGTTGTCTTTTAAAAATATTTTCCATGTCTACCTGAACATGGAATAATCCATATAATGTCTTATCTGGTTCTATTATTTTATTAGTGTCAGGAACTACTCTTATGAAAACTCTCCCCTCTTCTGTATCAATGATATGTAGTCTTTGAGAGTTCCATAGAGTAGTATAGAGATTGGTGGGGGATGAGTCATAAAGGAAAAATGGTTAGTCTTGGAAACAGAAAGAGACTGAATTAAATTCTGTCTCTATGTTAAAGAAGTAGCCTGCCAGTGATCATGAAAAATGCAGAAAGGATTTATAAAAATGTATTTTTAAAATTAATAAATTTAATATTTAACTTTCTTATAATTTAAATCAACTAGGATAAATTTGACAATTTTTTGATCATCACAAATCATCAGAATAAACATATTTACTGGTAAAAATCTTTTGAAAATTAAATTTCAAACAGAAATGTGACTGACTAAATAATTTTAAAATTCCCTGCAACAAAATTCTTCCTTCTTTCATTAAACCTGTCTAGTGCATATGGCACCATATTTCAGTAGGCCTTTTGCCAGAAAGTACCATCTGTCCATCAATGTGCAAATAAGACCTTTAGTTTTGTGACTAAATCATTTCAGGTTCTAAAAGAATAAAAACATATTTAAAATGCAGGTGTTAAGTTAAAGTGTTTTCATCTCATCTATTTTTATCCTCTGGGGAAAAAAAATGAGTCTCATGAATCAAATGTCTTTCCTTCACATTCCTTCTTCTAGTTGGTTTTGCTTACAGGTGAAACACTTTTTCTTTTTAAAGCGAAAAAAACATTCTGATGTAAGAATTTTTTCTAATTTCTCAGTTGCAACAAATTGCCAAATAATTATATAAATGGAACAGTCCTTTTGTTATGCAATTTAAAAAAAAATCACATTGTGATATATTATTTATGATATCTTCCTCATTTTTAATATCTTGAAAATAATAGCAGGCTTTTGATGTGCATATAAATCTTGCCAGATTGTAGGATCGTACTTCTAGAGATAGAAGTCATTTTCTTTTCTAATGTAAACCAAATGCCAAAGACATCTAGTAACGTTCTATCATCTTGTAGATAAGGAAATCAAGACTCAGAAAAGCTAGTTCATTTGTCACAGCACACAAAAGTATAAAGGCAGTTCAAAACTCAGATCCTTTTTGTGTAAGGGCTCTTTTCATTCTACCACACTGTCTCATATCTAAAATCAAACTATGCTGTCCTTTGAGGGGGCGACAACTTAGTCAATTTCTTACTCCTCTCTTCTGACATTTTTTTCTCCCTGACTCTCATCATGGTTCTCTCCTTTTGGTCACAAAGACTCAGACACACTAAAACAACTCAAAAAGGACAAATATTTGAATTCATGTCTTTTTGACTCCAGGCTTGGGACTCTATCTACTGTAAAATCTAGCTGCCCAGAATTACAAAACTGGGTAAAGGAAACCTTACAAGTTGCAAAAGTTGGGTAACAAATACTTTGCAACTGATATGATTTCATGAAATATATTAAATATAATCCATGCCCTTAAGGAGAAGAATTTTATTTTGCTTCAAAATTCAAAAATGAATGGAAAGATAACAATATTTCAGAAGAGCACTATCTCTAAAATTCCAACAATCAATTCTTGTCCTCAATGCATCATCACCAATTTTTTCATCATTATACACTATAACCATTCTTTCAAGCTCAGAACCATCTTTCTCCCATTCTTATCTTTTCCATATCTCAAATGTCCACTGCTGTTACTTCTTCTTCCCCAGGGATACCTAAAAGCATTGTTTTTTTTTCCCCTCATTCGATTGAATGATTCATTTGCATGGACTTTAGCTATAGTAAAATTAGAAAAGACACAATAATTTCCTTTCTACTTTTTGCTTAACCTATTTTCCCCTCCTTTGGAAATCTCTACTTTGTGCTTTCTGAATCAAATCTAAATATCTATCTGTAGTTCAGTCAAATATTTTCTGACATTTTCTGACATGAAATTTACATCCATATTCAATTTATCAGATATCCAACTTTCCTTTCATCTTTTAGGATCACAATTGGACTCCTCCTTTTTTATGAAACTTTCTCAAAAGTTAGTAGTTACATATGATTAGTTCCTGCACAACATACACAATGATTATGTGCCAGCTTTCTTTCATTTACATGTACTTTCAGTGGGCTTTTTTACAGACCTTTACAAATATAATGGTAGTGATGTGGTATAGTATGCAGAAAATTTACTTGGCATCAAGAAAACTTGAACTTAGGATAGTGAAATATCCAGATAAAAATAAAGTTTCCAAATCTCAAAGGAGCTGTAGTGCAGTAATGTTAGAAAAACTGAAAAGGACACATAATTGAATAAGAATTATACAAGTTGTTTGAGAAAGAATTGAAATCAACACTTGGAGAATTAGGAAAATATTACAGAACTAGCACTTGAGCTGAAACTTAAAGGAACAGAAAGAAGGATTTTCAGAAAGGAGGGAATATATTCCAGGCATAAAGGATGTTGATTTCAAATGAATGCAAGTGGGAAATGCAATGCTGTCTAAGAAACAAAAAAGTAGTCCATGATATATGGAACATTACTCATCCATAAAAAACAAATTGGATTAGATGGCCTCAAAGATCTTTTCTATAAGTAGGCTATAGCAGAAAATCATATTAAATAAGGTTTTGAAATTAGGAAGACTGAAGTTCAATGTCCATCTTTGACACAGATGTACTTCTTAGTATCCCCATAAGTCACTTAACCATTCAATATTCCACATAGTTCTCTGAGACTGCAAAGAAGAAGCTGATCTATAAGTTCCCTAAACATGTGAAAAACAACAATCACAACAAAAAGAGAGTTCTAGTCACTATACCTCAGCATATATTTTTATTTAAAATCAGTTTCTTATATATTTCTTGTAAAGGTCTGAAACTCTTCAAAGGTATCCTTGAATCAGACAACTGAGCACTTAAGGCTAATTGCCTATTAGATATGAGACAATGACTTATTAACATATATTTGGAAGAATGGCCCTTCTCACTCTTCAGTGCTTACTTAATGTTTGGAGTATACAAATAATAGGCAAGGATTAGAGGGTGGGGCAAAACGAGTCAGACTTCACTTGGCTGCAGGACTGAGAGGAGAAAAGTGTAGAGATTCTGGACTCTAGAATCAAGGGATCCTTGGAAAAACTCCTGGCAGTTTTGTCTATCTCCTTCACTTCTCCCCCTAAAGACCAAGGATATTTTCTTATCCTAACTCTGGCTGATCCTGAGGTCTCTAGGGAGCTAGCCCAGACTTCACATTTTGGTGCCCAACATGTGAATCAGGGATCCTAATTTCACTGAAGAAGTCCCTGTGATCAGGAAATAGGATGAGTATTTTAATAGTCAAACAGGGAACTTACTTTGTTAAGAGTTAAACTAATAACTCTCATTTTCTAGCTGAAATGGGGCAGATATTAGGAAAAGATTCTCACTCACCCCCTCCTCCCAACCCCAGCCCCAACCCCACTTTGAAGGAGATCTACAGGAAGCATACTTAGACTGATAATTGTTTAATTGTAACTTGGGAGCAGATTGATGGACTTGTGGATACATTAAAATGTACATGCCCTTGGTTCTTCAAGGAAGAAGAAATAGAGGCAGATAATTGGTAACTAGTAGGAGATCAACTATGTGGATATTATAATGATAATGCTCCTGATTCAATTTCCAAGGAAATATTCTAAATATACAACTTAATACAATTGGCCTTAAAGAATCTTATAAATTATAGAAAAAAAAAGTTTTAAGAATAGCCAGATGAGGAAATGTGAAGAAAAAGAGGAAGACAAAGGATAGATTAATGGCAATATTGCCAGAGGGCATGAGGACTTAAGTGAACTTGAAGGGCGTGGTGATTCTCACTCTCATAGTCCAGCTTCAACTCCACCAATACTAGA
Organism: Antechinus flavipes; assembly: GCF_016432865.1. Taxonomy (NCBI): domain Eukaryota; kingdom Metazoa; phylum Chordata; class Mammalia; order Dasyuromorphia; family Dasyuridae; genus Antechinus; species Antechinus flavipes. Next base: position 94,617,540 of record NC_067402.1, read on the forward strand.
GCAGGTCCTGGACACCTTCCTCCCCTCCTCCGCTACCTTCCAGGGTGGAGGGAGGAGGAGTACTGGGAGAGGCACTGATATCAGAAGCACTCCCCCCCTCCCCTTCCAGCAATCACCCCCTCCTATGACTAGATTGCAAAAGGCACTACTTCAAACCACAGAAGAAGGGCAGAATACAGCTGATTTGAGAATAGAAATGTATCCTGTGATGCAACAGTTTAACTCTTCAGGTCAAGAAAGTAGAAGATACACTCCTTTTGATCTAGAAATCCTCAAAGACCTGAAAAAGGCTTGCACTCTTTATGGGGCTACATCATCTTATGTTATTACAGAATTTGGTTTCTGAAGTCTTAACCCCTAGTGACTGGAAATCTATAGCAAGGACATGCTTAAACCCTGGACAAAACTTGTTGTGGCTTTCTGAATATAGTGAGCTCTGTAGGATGGAAGCCCAATGAAATAGTCAAAGTGGAGTATTAACTCCAATCACCTATGACCAACTAACAGGTGTAGGTTCTTATGCAGATATTTCAGCACAGATTAATTACCCCATAGCAGCATATGAGTGAAATGCTGCTACTGCTATCAAAGCATATGGTATTATCCCAGGTAAACAGGACAAAGGAGAGGCCTTCACAAATATAGCATAAGGGCCAAATGAACCCTTTGTTGATTTGGTGGGATGTCTGTAGACAACTATCATATGAACTATTGATGAAAATGCAGCAACATAAATTATAAGGGAACTTGCTAAAAAAATTCTAATGAGGTTTGTAAAAGAATTATACTAGGACTGCACAAGGATGCTCCTTTAGAGGAGATCATAAGATGCTGTGCCACAGTGAGACAAATGCCTTTTATAGCTAGGCTATGATGCAGACTTCCCAAGATCTAAACATGGGAAGACAGAGTCCCTTCTGGCAAGGGACGAGTAGAGACTTTCAATGTGGTAAATGCTTTCAATGTGGTAAAGCAGGGCATTGGAAAGCTTAATGTTGGCATAGAGACAGAGTGAGAAAACAGGGTAGGAGAACAAGAAACAAAACCCCATGTCCAAAATGCAATAGAGGCTTCTGTTGGGCATCAGAATGTAGACTGATTCAGGGAAACGAGATGAGGGGTCCAGCCCCAGGGCCACAGGCAAAAAAACACTTGGGGCATGATGGCAGCCAATGCTACACCCAGAGAACCTTTAGAAGTTCCATACTTAGACATGACCAATCAGCCAGGAAGCAATCTGATGGGAGAAAGGGATTACAATTGGGGAGAATAGAGTAATATGCATCTGGGACAATTGAGATACCCCCTGGAGAGGTGAAATCTGTACTACAGCCTTGCCTCCTGGCTTGACCATTTCACCTCGTGAGAGTACTCACAAAACAGTGTTTATCCATACACTGATGTGGGAAACTGGGGAATATGTAGATAATATTCCAGTTTCTAAAACAGGTAGACAATGTGTGACTTATCAACCAGGAGAAGGAGTAGCATCAGGTTTACTGATATAGACTCCTAATAAGCAATCTAGTGATAGTTGCCCAGATTCTGACTCCAAGCAACAAAACTGCAGCTATGACAGCTGACCATCCTATACTCACTATCTATATAAATGGCATACTATTAGAAGCATCGGTAGACACAGGTGCAGATTGTACAGTCATTAGTAGTGCCAACTGGTTCAGTCACTGGCCAAAGATTAAGGCAGACAGCTATATGCCTGGTGTAGGAGGATCAATCGCAGCTGAAGTTAGTGCTACCCCTTTGAGATGGACTTTTGAAGGTGAAACAGTAGTTTTTACTCCTTTTATACTTAAAAAATCTCCATCAATCTGTGGGGAAGAGACATTTTACAACAATTAGGATTATAAATGGGTACTTCATTTTTTAGACAGGGCTGCTATGAAGGCCTGCCAACACTTTTACCTGTTCCTATCCAATGGAAAACTGATACACCAGTGTGGATAGAACAGTGGGCTTTAGCTAGTGATAAATCCAGGCCTTATTAGATATAGTACAAGAGTAACTTGACCAAGGACACTTATAACCTTCTCTAAGTCCTTGGACTTCCCCTGTATTTGTTATAAGAAAGAAATCTGGAAAATGGAGGATGTTGATTGATTTAAGAAAACTAAATGAACAGATGCAGACTATGGGAACTCTTCAGCCTAGACTTCTATCTCCTGCTCAATTGCCTAGAGAATGGCCTCTTTGGACTATGGACATTAAGGATTGTTTCTATTCTATCCCTCTAGATAAGGAGAATATAAAAAAATTTCCTTTTCAGTGCCCAGTGTTAACTTAACTGAGCCTTATAAAAGATATGAATGGACAGTTTTGCCACAGGGAATGAAAAAAACAGCCCTACTATGTGCGTGCCAAATGTATGTTGCTGCTGCTCTTACTCCAGTAAGAAAAGCATTTCCAAAAGTAATGTTATTAGATTACATGGATGATATGTTGGGATGTGCACCTGAGGAATACATGTTAGAAGCATGTCTACAAAAGACCATAGAAACAATAAGGAACTACAAATTGCATATAGCACCAGAAAAAATTCAAAGACATGCTCCTTTTCAATATTAAGATATGAAGTATACCCTAAGGTCCTTACAGTACAAAAACTTTCCTTAAGAACAGAGAAGCTAAACACTTTAAATGATTTTCAGAAATTAATACAAGATATCCAATGGATGCATCCAGTGTTAAGCTTGACTACCTATCAATTGCAACCATTATATGACATTTTAAGAGGAGACAGTGCTTTAAACTTACCTTGCCAGCTTACAAAAGAAGCTCAAGAGTCTTTGAGAGAAATTGAACTGGCTTTATCCAATGTGGTTGAAAGAGTCATTCAAAAACCCGTGGAAATGTCAGTTTTTGTTACAAAAGAGGCATGCACAGCAGTCCTTCATCAAGGAGACAGTGTGATAGAGTGGATGAACTTCCCAGCACAACCAGAACAAAGCCTTACTCCTTATCCAGTGCTTGTGGCCATTAAGCTAGCAGCACAATTGTCTGGGATAAGACCTGATAAGATATACACCTTTTATACTAATGTATAGATTAATGTATGCTGTGAAACCATCCCAGAGTGGCAAATTTTATTGGCCATGGCTCCTAATTTTACACATGGGTCTCCATTAAAGATAATCCGACTATTATATAATAGATTCTTGAAGAAAAGATTTCTAAAGTTCCTCTTAAAGGACCAACTATCTTTACAGATGCATCCAAACAATATTTGTGCTGTATATTCTCATGACTTAACTATAAAGAGAGTAGTAAGAACTCCTTTTCAGGCCACTCAGCAGAATGAATTGTATGCGATTGTTCTAGCTCTTACTTATTATCCAGGAGACATAAATATAATATTTGATTCAGCTTATTCAGTAGGTGTGGTACAAAGAATTGCCACAGCCCAAATAAAATTTGCAGCCTCTAATATATATCAGCTCTTTAAGAAACTTTAAGAGCAAGTGAGAAAGCATCCAGGTAAGATTTATATTTTGCATGTCCACTCACATAGTGGACTTCCAGGTCCCATTTTTGATGGTAATTCAAAGGCAGATAGCCTTCTAACTATGTTGGTCTATACTCCTTTATTCCAAGAAGCCCAGGCATCTCATTCTAAATATCATCAGGCTGCTCAAGCTTTAAGTTTACAATTTGGAATAACAAGAGAGGAAGCTAGGAGCATAGTAAAAGCCTGTATGGCTTGCTTTCCTTTCCACGCTCCTACACTGCCTCCAGGGAAGAACCCTCATGGTTTAAGACCCAATGAAATCTGGCGAATGGATGTGACCCATTATAAATCTTTTGGTTGTCTGTCTTTTATCCACGTTGTGGTAAATACCTTTTCAGGATTCACTTTTGCAATATCAGCAGCAAAAGAGACAGCCCGAGTGGTCACTGAATTCCCCACACAAGCATTTGCCATTATGGGTGTGCCACAAGCAATAAAAACAGATAATGGACCTGCATCTACTTCTAAACATTTTGCACACTTTTGTGCACAGTATAAGATTTTACATACCACTGGCATACCTTTTAATTCTCAAGGACAGGCAATAGTAGAGAGGAGAAACAGAGACATTAAGATGCTGCTCCAAAAACAAAAGAAAGAGGGAGCCACAGGTAACCCTAGAGAACTTCTAAATCTAGCTCTTTATATTATTAACTTCTTGATTTTTGACAAAGATGCACTGGCTCTGGCAGACAGGTTTTATAACCAACTGAAAGGGCAGTGCATAGTGCAAATAGCTTCACTATCTTTAGATAATTGCCAGGTGATATGGAGAGATCCAGAAAGTGGTGAATGGGTTAGGTTATACTTGGGGGAGAGGGTTTCCTTGTATCTGTACAGGTGGAGAAGGAATCAGATGGGTGACAACGATCTGCATTTGCCTTGTTCATTGTAAGACCCTTGAAACAAAGGAGAAGACCCAAAAAACATCAGGTGGTTTGATTGCTGACTGTGCCCATGACTGAAAGAGCATGGCAGTTATGGTGATTGATTCATGGATATCAAAAATAGTTGGACTTCAAAACCCTCAGGAATCATTAGATTCTTTGAGACATGATAAGATTGTTGCAGGACTTCAAAAACTTACAGGGATCATTGGATTCCCTGACATGTGAAGTAATGGATAATAGATTGGTTTTGTACTATTTCTTGGTTGCTGAAGGAGGTGTATATGTGATTGTTATTTATAAATACCCTCCTTCTAGGACTTCTGAAAATCTTTTATAACACCATGTTGATTCATATTGTTTGTTATATCACAACTTGCATGTACAATTCATGTTTGAGCCTGCACATTGAGCCTGTACCAGATGTGGGGAGAATCATCACTAATAAACTGTGTTTTATTGCTATGTGCTTGTGTAATACCTCCCATGCTGATGGTTTGTGCATACCTGTTGCTAGTAAGACCCTTCAACCCAGAAACCCTCTAACAATATCTGGCTTGACTCCCTACTTCCCTTTGATGTTTTTCATCTCTCTTCCTGAAAAGTCAGGGGGAGTGTGATCATCTCCTTTTTGCAGTTCTCACCTCCCTGAGAAATTAGGGATGGCGAGACTACCTATGTTCTAAAACAAAAGAAAGCAGGAGACGTAAAAGGCTAAAATTCTTCAAAGGTGTGCTTGAATCAGGCAACTGAGCACTTAAGGCTAATTACCTATTTGGTATGAGACAATAACTCTATTAACATATGTTTGCAAGAATGGCCCTTCTCACTGTTCAGTGCTTACTCAATGTTTGATGTATACAGATACTAGACAAGGATTAGAGGGTGGGGAAAAATGAGCCAGACTTCACTTTGCTGCAGGACTGAGAGGAGAAAAATGTGGAGATTCTGGACTCTAGAATTAAGGGATCCTTGGAAAAACTCCTGGCAGTTTTGTCCATCTTGGTTTACTTCTTCCCCTAAATACCAAGGATTTTTGCTTATCCTGACTCTGGCTGACCCTGAAGCCTACAGGGAGCTAGCCCAGACTTCACAATTTCTCTTTCTTCTCTTTTGTATACTTAAACATTTATACTTGATGATTGCTAAATACACAATTAAAAGTATATTTTTTAAAAGTCATGTTGTTGAGGTCCTCAATGGTGTGTTGGGCACAGAGAAACTAAAGAATTGATACTTGAGGCAAGCAGAGAATGGGCACTGATAGAGATCAATTTAACTCCATGGTCCCACCCTGTGGGGAAGTTGTACAGTCTGAAATCCAAGTTATGTCAAATCCCTGAAACATACCCTTTGTAGAGGTCTCAAGCAGTATCATCTTGCCATGTACTGTCAGAAATCCTGGTCATGTCCCTGAGGTTAAATTTTCTCTATAAAGTCTACTTATGGGCCATCCTATAACTGCTGTGCTACTTTTGGTCAGTCTACCATGGCACTCTGCCTCATGGTATCTTTCCACTTAAGTCTCCCATATTATGCTTCCCAACCCCACTTCTCTTCTTTGTCCCTAATTAATTCTTTAAGGGTGCTAAGTCCCTCTCATGATTTAAACTGCCAGCTTAGGGCATGCCCCAACTATACGGGGTGCCCCTTTTCCACTGGGTCATTGTGAGTTCTATTGAGGAACTTGTCTTTCGTATGCTCTCCCACTCTTTTTCATATTTTGCATTCCTGGTGTCTAGTGCATTGCTTTATTTTGTCTATAACTTCTTCTCTAAATAAATCTACTAAATAAATAAAATGGTCAAAGACAATGACCATTGTGGATTCTTTACATGACTGAACCCCAATTTTTGGTGCCTGCCATCATGCACCACATTAATATTATCCACACACCTCAATTTTCTTCTTTCCCCAACAATTACTTTGCCTATAGAAGGCATTTTAATCTTTGAAGTCCTTAATTCAATTTAAGTCAAGGAAATGAGGATGAATTAGGTTCCTTCTTATAATAATTGTGCCATCCTTAGAAGGTAGCTAATGTTTTGGTGTAAGGAATTCAATTCAAATCAATACTATAATTCCCGTGCTAGATCCTGAAAGTTAAAATACAAAAAGTTAGCAATCTTTGCTCTTAAAGAGTTTATATTCCATTTGAGGATATCCAAGCTTGGCAGAGAAGAAGGTACAGAAAAACTGTTGAATACCAGCATCTATTCCTCTATACATTTATACTGCTGAATGCCAGTCCTTGAAACTTGCCTCAAATGATGTCTGTCTCTCATGATGTTTATACCACAAACTGAAGGAGAAAAGAGAGGATGTTGAAGGAGAGGAGAAAAAAAAAGGAAGAAGAATTCTGAAAGGGATGAGGCAAGGAAGGGACCCAAATTTCACAAGGCTGCACTAGTAAGGAAAACTAGCTCAGGCTTTGGCCCTTAAGACAAAGGTTTTATTTAAAACAATGGAACTCCACAAAAACTTGTTTAATGATCTTAATTTTTTTTTTTTTGCTAAGGCAATTGGAGTTAAATGACTTGCCCAGGGTCACACAGCTAGAAAATATTAAATGTCTGAGGCCAGATTTGAATTCAGGTCCTCCTGACTTCAGGGATGGTGCTCTATCCACTGAGCCATCTAGCTGTTCCAACTTTATCTTTTGATCTAAAGGAGAAAAATGAGGAAAATTTCTCAGAAAATAACCACAAACATTTCATCCAAGAACAAAAAACACTGGATTTGAAGTCAGACTGTCTGGATTTTAATCTCATTCCTATGCAATTAACTATTGGTGAAATCTTGAACTTCACTTTTGTTGGCTGGATCTTTTATAAAGTTATGAACTTGCATTAAGTGAGCTCAAAGTTTCCTTTTATTTGAAACCCCGTGATCCTATGAAACTATACTTTGAGTAAAGAATAAAAAAGAATGTTTAAACAATTTATTTGAAAGTAAACTTTTTGAGGGCATGTTATATTTTTTTCATTACTGCTGTCAAAGCATCTTACAGTACTGAGTTTAATTCTACTTTAAAATAGTTCTTTTATTTTCTTTTTCAGTATAGACTGTTTAAAGATCAGAACCCTCTTAATCCATTTCTATCAAACAGAATAAACAAATTTAAACAGACAAAGCTATCACAGAGAAACAAGCTAATATGTCCCCATATTTCAAAAATTGGATCAGTAAATTCCCTAAAAACATCTTCAATGATTTCGTTCTACCAACATCCTTAGATCACTAGAAACAATAAGCAAATTTCCATCTATATTTAGACACATGAATAAATTCAAAATTGATAAACAAATTTAGAGGTAGATTAATTTTCTTTATACACATACCTTTACTAAGACAATTTAACTCCTTGTCATACTGAATGCTCATAAATGGATTTGCCTATGATACATAAATTCTTGTACAAAGTGAAAATTTCAGAATTATATAGGTATACATAGAATTCAGACTTTATTTACGTATTTCTGAAGAAATGACATTATTCCTCAAATCCAGAAGAGGGAAAGCTACTGGTTGTCATTAGAAAACTTTATGACTCAAAAGAAAAAAAATTACAAAGCTTAGTTTGTTTGGTTTTTTAAAATGATGTTCTAAAATCCAATTTCCTCCATACAAGTCAATTATAAAAATCCAGAAAAAAATTCCAAGAGTTCAAAAATTCACACTCATTCTAATTAGTCCTCATGATGGCCCCATTTCAGATTTTTTCCCTCTGGGGAACAATAAAAAGTCATCCAAAGAAAGTTTTAACTGCATCATGAATGCTTTCTTATCTCTAAACAGGCAAACACTTTCTTTTGAGGTTTAATGGATTCATTTTCATTGTACAATTCACTTTCTCTTCTCTGCCCTTTTCTATTATGCATATAATTGAAAAACAAAAAAAGACCTAGATTCTTCTGGGATTCCTTTGAGAAGGGAAAACTCAACTTCTTTAAAGAGTTTGTGACCAAAAAAAAAAAAAAGGCAGGAAAAAATGGGATAAGGAATAAAACAAATAAAAATTTACTAAGGAGAGCCAAGACTGACCTAGATTCTTTGGGATAGGAGAGAGGGGTATACATTTGTTTACCATGCTTACTTTATCCATTAGTATTTTTAGGATGACTGAAAAATTTCTATAAAAAAATGGTTTGGCAAGGATAATATTTTATCTATTCTTTCCAGGAGGAAAGATCATTTAAAAATGTATACTGCTGTGAAAACTTGATATAGCTTTCCTTTTACTATTTACACAGGATTTTTTTTCTTCCGGGTTTTTTAAAAGCTTCCACTGGAATTGCTTGAAATGTTTATAATCCCACCTGAAAGTTCATTATATTAACAATTGGGAGAAGAAGATTTCATTTTTTAAAAATGGGAAGATCAATGATTACTTAATAGTATTTGGCCAAAATGCATTAAAAATTGTCAACATTTTACTGAAATTTCCAAACATTTTCCTTTATATTTAGCCCCTTTCTCAAATAATTGAATAAATTGGTATTCCAATGGCAAAATAGAATCTGAGACAGCTATTAGCAGTAAATTAGTAATTTGCAGAATCATATCATCAAGTGAGACCCAGGTAACCAGGTGTTCTAATGTAAATAAATTCCATTCAGCACTTATGTAAATCTGAAATCTAATTTGTTAATTTTCACATTCATTATCCCCACTTGTAAATTTTATAAACATAGTCTATTCTTTTTCCCACATATGGGAAAATTATTTCAAATGTAGATGGAACAAAGATTAGAAATTTTTAAAAAAAATGCAATGAGGACATTACTTTTATGCCTACAGAAAAAATTCCCTCTTCAACTAATATTTTTTCTTGACTTTGGTTCTTTTGCTTTTTTAACTGATGATATTTTGAACTTCACAAAAATCAGTGAACACACAATAAAAAGTAAAAGAGAGAAGACCTATAGTCAATAACAGTAGCTAGGACTTTTTTAATATGTCAAGGGGAGCAAAGCACTTTATTTTTCAAATTTAATTTCCTTTACGTAACTCTGTGAAGTAGGTGTCATTATCATACCTATTTGATAAATGAGGAAAGAGAGACAGAGAAGCTTTCCCACAGTTAGCAAAAACTTAGGTCTTCTAGATTCCACATCCCAGTTCTGCCATCTTTTGATGTCATGATTGAATGTTGCATTGATTACAGTTCTGAAATGTTTGTCTTGTTTTATGTTATATAATTGAGGTCATCAATTAAATTGTTCTCATGACTTTGCTAATTCCATGCTACTTCAGTCCATACAAGACTTCACAAATAATTTGACCTTTTCATATTTGTCACATCTTATAAAACAATAATGCTTCATTTTATCTACAAAACAACTTTTGTTTATACATTCTTTGACTAAGTATGCCATGATGTGGAGGGCTGGAACTTTGGTGAAATATATTTGAAACAAAGATACTTACAATAAGGTGTTAACTCAATGAAACTGATGAGATGATGGTTCTCTAGTACACATATACTTATATTTAGCATGGTGATGTAATAGTTCTCTAGTTCACACATAATCAGTATGCTGTAATGATGTAATTACAATAGGGTATTTAAGGACTGAGAAGGACTGGAAATAGGACATTCCATTTCTGACCATCCTCCTGATGGCTGTCCATAGTCAAGAAAGAGATTGAGTTATTGATTTAACAATAAACATATTAACTTACGATTAAAGTCACAGATACCATATTAAGTGTTAGGGCTGTGAAAATTATGTGATCTTTATTGTTCTCTTTCCATGATATTTCATAGCCCACTTTTACTTCTGAATTCTGTGATTCCAAGCTGTCTGCCAGTTCTAATAGTCCATAATTTGGAATTTGTAGCAGCAAATCTTTGGAAATATTAAAAATTCTCTTTATGTCTGAGTCTTTTTTACTGCCTTTCTCTATGTGGATAATAGGAAAAAGATGACTTGGATACTTTGACAGAGAGGTAGAAGAGTAAAAGCTATTCAAAAAGAAATTATAGTTGCAAGAAATCCTTTGAATTATATGGAAAACATTATTGATATCTAGTGATTTTTCCAAGATAATATGACTCATTTGTTGAAGAGTGAAATCCTAATCTATTGAACTACCAAAATAGGACTTTTTGACTTAGCAATATAATACAGTAGAAAAAGGTCTGAATTTCTAATTAAGAGAATCTTGAGATTGTATTGTGCCTCCATTTTCTACGTGCACAAGAAAATAAATCACAGACAACACATTTCTATCCCTTAATCTTACTAAAAGAAACTCTTATACTAGGAGAGAAAAAAATTGTAATGGGAGGAGAATGAAAGGAAGCTTCAAAATACCTTTAAAAAAAAGATCAAATTTCTTCAATTCAGACCTAAACACAAATACTATAGTGGAGGACATTTAAAACTTATACTCAACGTGGAAAACTTTTTCTTTGGAGATGATGGTGTAAGAAGGACGAGAAAGACATCAATGTAGATCTATTTTGCATGTTCTATTTTTTCATTTTATTGATGAAAAGGTAAATAAGAATAGCTGATGAACTTTACTTCTGTCCTGGCAATCTCAAACAATTCAAGTCCACAAGGTGTTCCAAGCTTAAAAGTGTGCTCAGATTTTCTGGGCTCCTAATACACAAATAGTCTTGATTCACTGGTGACTACAGACACTATTCTGATGTTTTGTAAAAATCATGTCAGATCCTCAACCTGTTCATATAGAAGATATATTACTCATGTTATAATGTTTGACACAAAGATTACATATTTTTTCAAAGCATTTGGTCCCAAAATTATACTTGAGAGAATGATGTATAATGAATAGAGGGATTAAATTTTGCCTCAGAGTTGCATAACCAAAGATAAATCCCTTTCCTTCTTGAAGTCTAAATCTAATGGCTAAGTCCCTTTTAACTTTAAAAAAGGGAACATTAATTAGAGATAAATTTTTAATACTTATCCATGATGTGAGTATTCATAATGGGAAAGCTCTACCTTGAAGAATTTAAAAAATTAAATTAAACAAATTGAATCAAAGAAAAAAGCATTCCCTTGCCTTTTTTTCTTAATTTTGCTTTGTTACACCATTGAATTTACTTAACCTGTAAGCTTAAAAATCTTGAATTCTTTAGCTAGTTAACAATGTTAACAGGCAATGATTCTTGAATCCTATAAAGGCATAGTTGAGCATAAGGGGTAGACCTTATATTTGCCTCAGATTTAATTTCATAATTTCATAAATCATTCTATATTGAGAACTTCTCAAAAATTGTTTTTGTTATTGTTGTTTTCATGTTCATTATATCCAGGAATTAAAATATTTGAGATATAAGAAGAAAAATATATTATTACAGTCACTTTCTAGTAGTTCAATATCTTACTCATTTTCACATCATATGAAGACCTTTTAAATTTTTGGAATATGAACACAACTTAAACTTTTATATATTTTACCAGTTAGAAAAATTTCTACATTTTTTTGCACTTAAATAAAAATATTCATTTAGTAAGTTCAATGATCTTTCTTTTATGCCTAAAGAGGTTTCACTTATATGAAAATTTTAACAACTTAACAAATTACAATTCTGCTGGTACATTAAATTAATTTTTATTATCTTTTCTAGCAATGAATATGTCTTTTCTTTCATAGAGGACAGTACTTATATAATTACATAAAACCTGGACTAAATTTAATTCTCCCATTTCCTTTGTTGTTGTTGTTTCAATGTATATCTTAATGAAGTTTCACCTATTAAACACAGTAAGGTTTAAATTAATTGTAAGCTATTTGAAAATGTTTCTTCATTATTCCTCTAATCAACCTTTAAGCTATATCTACGTAAAACAAATGTTTATCATCCTGCGTTATTGGATTCTGTTGTAAAGTCAAAGAGGGTGTTACAAAAGGCAGAATAGATTGAATTTTTTTTTCTTTTTGTTCTTCTTATTGAAGAGACATCAACATATTTGAGTGACGTTTGGTCAAATTTTTCCTATTTACACTTGCACCTTTTACACTGATTTAAATCAAGTTATAGCTGAGTAGGAATGGTTGCTGACTGAACATAGTAATTACATTTATTTTTCTTTTAATAATTTTTGCAATGGTCATAATTGGAAGAAACAAGCCTCTTTGCCATGGGTAGTTCTAGAAAGGGAGTTATATGCCACATATTTGCTATAGAGAAAGGAAGAGAGCACAGGTGAATTGAGTTGCTTCTTTTTAAGGTTTAATGAGGAGGCAGATTTTTCTCCTATAATGACCCGAAAGTGGACTCCTTCCTCATCCCAAAGTACCAAACCATTTGGCACTGAGCCAAAACATTTAGATCACTAGAAAGTCTAAGGTATAATTCTCTAGATATAGGGCCTATCTCCCAGGATATTACACATGGCACATAAAAGGGCCCACTACCAAACTATGCTTCATGGGGTTTACTCTAGACAATATCAATGCATATGACATAATGACATGTAAATCAATAATGAGATGTCCAACAGTAGAAAGTTTCTGTTGGGCTATCTATTCAAGTTTATCTGTTCTGATAGTTGAACAATTGAACTTGAGTCCCACCTCAGATACCTCTTTTCTAAGTGACTATTGACAAACTATGTATTTTCTCTCAAAGATTCACTTCCCCTCCGTTAACAACGAGAAAACAGTATTACTTGCAGAATTTACCTCTTTAGAAAGTGCTTTATAAATCCTAAAGTATTTTTAAAAGGTGAATTCTCACATGTACTGAGGTAAAGTTTGTTAACACTCTTAGAGGAACACTATAAGGACGTGTTCCTACCATTGTGATCTATCCAGGTAGAAGGAAAACAACAACAACAATAATTCAAATATAAGGGAAGATGATATGGAAAGTCAAACAAAGATCTCAGCGTGGGAGAAAACAAGTTCTTCCTAGAGAGAGATATATAATCTGTTGGTATGATCAAAGTTGGATGAGGATTTTAGCTAGAAAGGAAGACAGAACCGAGGAATTGACAAATTATTTTAAAGAAAGAAACAAAGACAGAATAAATGGTAAAGTATTGTTTTTGTTTATAACTCTGAGTTTGTAGGTAAATAGTATATTTGTAGCAGAGTTAAAGAAAATATATTTGTACTGAAGAATAAAAGAAGCAAGTACTTTGGATCCTAAGCTGTTCTGAAATTCTAGTCATTCTGAGAAGGGATTAATTTAATTAGACTCCAAAAATATAAAAAAAAAATTAAAATAAACTGTATTTCCTCCAAACATGGAGTAAACTAGGGGTAGATTAAGTGATAAATGATTATTTCCAATAATCTATGAGAAAGTTATCAAATTATATCTAGTTGCTTTTTAAAAAAAATAATCATGGCATCAAACCTCAGAGTCTTCTATTTGAGATCCACAACCCACAAAAGTTAGCTCTAATAATCCACACAAGTTAAAAAGAAGTGAATAAGTAAGCATCAGTTGTACAGGAGATAATGTACAATTGAATGGTCAGGCTCTCAAGCTGGTCCAATAAATATATTACTTTTAGATCATAAAGAAAATAAATAATCTGCCAAATTGAATAAGAAAAGGAAAGTATAATGGGTTGCATTTGGAATATTGATAATTTCTTTTGATCATCCCCCAAAGCCCTGAAGCGTAAATGCATCTCTTTAGTTGAATATAACATTTCAATGATTCAATGTGACTGAAATTTATAAAAGCCTACAATATATTAGGGATCAAAATTTTAGTTGATTCACAGGACATTAGAGAGTTGTGCGATTGCCAGAAGTGTAGAATATGACACATGAAATTATCCAATCAATAAGTGACAGAAAAAATATAAATCAGAAGATGATAGAATCTTAAAGAAAGATCTCAGATTTAGAAAGGATATGGAATCCAATTCAAATCTGCATAAAATCCCTTTTCAACATATTTAATGTTATTATTGTATCTTTATTCACCTCTAGTAATAATAAAGCATTTCTTTCTACAGAAGTCTATTCCATAATAGAGGAGTTCTAATGTCTTCTTTAAAGCTTGGAATTAGTATGCCAAATATAATCTTTCTTCCGTGAGACAAACTTTCAAATATTTAAAGACACAGTGTATCTCAACTCCTTCTTTAAATTGTCTAACTCTAACTCTTTTACTTCTTTCAATCACTTATCATAGGATCTTGAGGCCTCTTGCTATCCTGACTATATACCTCTGGGTTCTTTTCAGCTTATTATCATCATCTTTTATACCATATTACATAAAGGACAGAATGATACACATCACATATAGGCTTTCTAGGGCAGTATACAGTGGGAGGATATCTTCTACAATCCCAGAAACCAGGTCTCTAAATGGTGACTAAGATTAAATTAGCTTTCTTGCTGCCACACACGATTGATTAATGAAGTTACAGTACAGTAAAATCTCATACAAATTTTTTTCCAAAATACCGTTAGCTAGGAATTCTAGGGCCAGGTAATTGTGGGGTTGATTTTTTTTTTAATCTGAAGGTAAAATTTTACAGTAATCATTTTAAAATTCCATCCTATTAGATTTGACCTACTATTTTATCCTGCCATGCAATTTGTTAATTATTCTTTCCAAATTTATATCACCTTCAGACTTGACAAGTATGGTCTTGATGTTTTAATTCAAGATAATAATACAACAATTAAGTGGCACAGAGCTGGCTCTCCTAGAAAGCACTAGAGCTCTTCTGTGTTCAAAGATCTTGAGTCAAATCTACAAAATGGATGAGCCACATAACCTCTAAACTTTCATTTAATAGTAACTCCAATTTATGTTGTGCTTAAAGGTTGGTAGATCCCATCTGGACCTCACAACAATCAGGTGACAGCTAATTCAGATATTACTATTCCAGCTTTTATAGGCAAGGAGACAGAGTAAGTGACTTTCCAAGACCATATTTGATGGATATAAGATGTCTCTCTGAGCTCCATATTCAGCTTTGCATTATATTATGCTTCACTAATTGAAAAATGGCAAGCTAATATTCCCTTGTTGTTGGTAAAATATGAGATTATCAATTAAATATATCTTGAAAAGTTAAAATTTCCAAAAAAAATATTATATGGGTTATCAAAGGTCAATCACACTTCTAAAATGATATAGGCCAAGATATTTTTTCCAGATGGTAGAAATAAATGTTTTTATGAATTAATTCCCAGAGAACTTCTTGTTCATATATTTAGAAATATATAGGCATAAATAATTCCTTCCCAAGCTGTTTCTTTGCAGTCCTATAGATAGTGTGAGTAACTGAATTCACAGTAGTAGCAAGAGATAGAGATAGATGATCTGTTTAGCATTAGGATCTTGTTTTCTAAGAAGGACAAAGATAGTAGAAACAACCAATAAAGAATAGTAGAAAAACAAGAAGGTACAATTAAAAACAAAAAGGAAAACAAAGAACAACAAAAACAATTTTCTGCTCTCTGCATAGAACATGTCAGCAACTAGATATTTACTCAGTGGCTCTGGCTTGATTTGGACATTTTACACTCATAGATATAACATGTATGATTATCGCCTATAACACAGGGTCTTAGGTAAAGGCAGACTGTAAGTTCATCTGTGGGTCTGTCAAAAGTTTATGGGTTGAGTAAAATCTGAGAGTTTCAAAAGGCTAGATAGTTTGAGCCATAGTGAAAGAGCTTCAGAAAGGCTACAGTAGTCTGAGGGATGATAATAATACCTTTCCTCACAATATGGCTGTCTCTTTCCCATCATTAGTATCTGAATTAATCTATTTTAGTATCCACATTAACTTAAATAAAAATGGGGAAGAAATGACAGTCGAGGATTCCCATTTGATCAGGAGCACTATTCCTTCACACCCAACTCACATTCAGTGAATGAAATATAACTAAGGATATTTCATGAGGCATGACCACTATCAAAAATCATTGTCAAGCTCTCAGTCTTAATTCAAGTGTATGTGGATGGTTTTGTATATAAGTATGTGGTCAAATCAGCCATAATTGGAAGGTGTGTGTGTGTGTATGTGTGCTTATGTAATTACCTGCTTTCTGTAGCCAACTAAAAAGACCAAGCTCTCTAACATAGAATAGTATCTTAATTAATTGAAAAGAATATTTTCGTTCTGACAGGATGTTATTTGCCACCAAATAGAAATCACAATGTTCTTTAAGATAGTAACCTAAATAAGAGTCAAATTCTTTAATGTTCAACCACTGGTCTGATAAAATGATAATATTTCATGTAATTAAAGATGATTTTACTTTGTTTCATTCACAACACCTGCAGTAAGTATAACATGACATGAGTATAATCATGCCAGTTTGTCTATTTTCACATGGTAATACAGTAACAGCCAACTGTGATAGAAATAGAAATTCTCATTTCTCTCCTATTTAAGTAGAAAATCAATATTTTGGTTAATATGTATACAGTGATATGTTTTCTTGATTTTCCATGTTTAAGACCAAAATTTTGTGATGAAGAGTGTGAGAAATATTGAATAGTCCAATAAAAGTTAGGTAGTTGCAACAATTAAATGGAAGGTTTCCTTAGGTATAATACAAGTGCTTAAAGAATTTCAAAAAATGGAAAATATGCCAGAATCAGGCTCTAGAGAAATAGTCTTTATATAATTTGGGATGAGGTAAGTTTAGCATTAAGACCAGGATCTTTAAGGTACAACAAATAATTCATTATTGATTAGAAAGCCAAAGAAGAGTTACAAAGTGCTTAACAAGTTGAAGATAGCAAAATTGTATTCTGTCCAGAATGACCTACAATGCCTTTTTAAAATTAGTATGAGAAATCTCAAAATAGCCCCACTATTAAAGAATATAGGACTTTTTAAATGATTAAACTATTTCATCTCTATGAAATTTTAGAAAAAAAAAACAAAAAACAAAAAACTATGTTCCTTATTACCATATAGTCAACAGATTGCATATCATGAAATACCAATTAATGAACCCTTGATGATTCCATAAAATGTTGCGTTTGACAATGGGTTAAATAATTAGATAAAAAAATCAAGCCAATTTTTTTTTTTTACCTCCAAAGTAATACTTCTCTCCTGTTTTAACTTGAAGAGGACTGTTAGTTCGAACTGCTGATGCTTCATCACCATCAATGGTTAGAACAGCAAAATTTTCCTTGGCTAGGAAACGAACTTCATGCCATTGTCCATCATTTAGCCCAGAACCTAGCAGCAAAAAAAAAGAAAAAATTTTAAAATTTATATTTTAAGATATTTTCTTAAGAAAATACTTCCTCAGTTGTTATTTACTTAAAGTATATATTCAATTTGTTATTTTTTTTAAAGAAAATACAGTGTCAGATTTTAAGCTTTCTTATAGAGATGCTCTTCATATTTTGTTTCCATTTCTTGAGTATTACAAAGTACAAAATAATAATAGTAAATTTTAAAAAGAGATCATATCAATACTTAAAATTTAAGATTTTTTTTAAAATAGAAAGACCTAGTTCCAAAGGGGAAAAACACAAAAGAAAATGACAAATAGTATGCTTTGATTTGCATTAAAGTCTATTAATCCTTTCTTTGGATGTGGATGGCATTTTCATCATAAGCCCTCTGGAATTCCCTTGGATCACTGAATTGTTGAGAATAAGTTTTTCACAATTGATAGTCTTACCATATTGTTGTCATTGTAGTGTTCACTTGGTTTTGCTTCACATTGTATTACTTCATATAAGTTTTACACATTTTTCTGACATACTGTTCATCATTAGTTTTTTAAAATGTAGTTTTTGGGGCAACTAGGTGGTGCAGTGGATAGAGTATCGACCCTGAAGTCAGGAGGACCTGAGTTCAAATCTGGTCTCAGATACTTAACACTCCCCAGCTGTGTGATCCTGGGCAAGTTATTTAACCCCAATTGCCTTAGGGGGAAAAAAAGGTGTTTGTTTTATTCCCTCCCCAATTACATGTCAAGAAAATTTTTAGCATTCATTTTTACAAGATTTTTTAATTCCAAATTTTTCTCCCTTCCCTCCCCTTTCCTAAAATGGCAGGCAATTTGATATAGGTTATGGATGTGCTATCGTGTAAAACATATTTCCATATTAATTACAATTTTGAAAAAAAGAAACAAAAGAAAAAAATGAATGAGAATAAAGTAAATGAAAATAAATCTGCTTCAATATGTATTCAGAGTCAGTCAGTTCTTTGTCTGAATATGGATAGTATTTTCTTTTGTGAGTCCTTTGTACTTGTCTTGAATCACTGTGTTGCCCTTTTGTTTTCCAGTTTTCACAGAAATCTTTGTCAAATAGTGAGGTTTTATTCCACTCTTTGGGTTTGTCAGATATCAGGTTACTATGGTCATTTACTTCTGTATCTTGAGCTGCCTATTTCTTTTTGTAACTTGCTTCACAGAAGTTAAGAAATTGAATGCTGTTACACTTAGTGTATATATGTTTAATACTGACATAACTTCATCATCTATTTTACTTTTTTTAAAAAGCAAAATCCACATTGCTTTAATTTCTCTTTTAACTGGGTCTATTTTTGCTTTTGCTTGCTCTGAGATCAGGATGATTACCCCTCCATTTTGTCATTAAATTTTGCGGAAGAATAAAAGATTCTGCAGGATATGCTCCAGTCCCTACACTTTATTCTATGTCTCATTTTTCAAGTGTTTCTTGTAAACAACATATTGTAGGATTCTGTTTTTTGATCCACTCTGAAATCTGCTTCCATTTTATGAGAGAGTTCATTACACACACATTCAGAGTTATGATTCTTAACCATGCATTTCCCTACATCCTATTTTTCTCCTGTTTATCTTCTCTCTTCTTTCACCCTTTCCCTAAATTGTGCTTTTTTTTTTCTGACTACCACCTTCCCTGATCTGCTCTCTCTCCTCTCAGTCCTGCTGCACCCCACCTTTACTTAATCACCGCCCCATTTTCTTGCTGGGCAAGACAAATTTCTACATTCAACTATTTTTGTGTATTATTTCCTTTTTGAGCCAATAGTGATGAGAGGAAGCTTTAAACAATGCCCATTACCCACTTATCTATCTTCCTTTCCATTAACAGGTTTTTTTTTTTTAGTACCTCTTCATGTGAAACAATTTATTCCATTCTACATCTTCCTTCCTTCTGCACACAATGTACTCTTCTCTTTCATCCTTTAATTAATTAATTTTTAGTTATTCCCTCAAATTCACCTTATATTGTACCCTTTGCCTATGTATATTCATTCTGGTTGTATAACTAGTGGTACAATTTTTTAAAGAATTACATATATCATCTTCCTATGTAAGGATATAAACAGTTTAACTTCACTGAATCTCTTATGTTTTCTTTTTTTAAAAAAAAATTAGGCTTCTCCTGCATCTTGATGTTGGAGATTTTTTTTTTTCATTTCTGATCTTCTTATGAAAGCTTTAAATCTTTTATTTTTTCCCTTGATTTATTATGTTTAATTTCACCAGATTAATGTTCCTTGGTTGTATTTTTAGTTCTTTTGCCTTCCAGAATATTATATTTCATTACTTCCAATCTTAAAGTTGAAGCTGTTAATTCCTGTGTGATCCTCATTATGGCTCCCTAATATTTTACATATATGTATATGTGTATATATGTATTTACTTTCTAGCCACTTGTAGTATTATGTGATAGTGGAGAAATTTGACTATAATATTCTTTGGGGTTTTTATTTTGGCATCTTTTTTTTTTTGAAATGATCAAGGGAATCTTTCAAAGCCCATTTTGCCCTCTGATTCCAGGGTATCAAGGAAGTTTTCTTTTATAAGTTCTTAAAAGATGCTATCCAGTTTCTCATATTGATTATGACTTTCAAGTAGTCCAATGAATTTTGACATTACCTCTCATGGATCTATTTGGCAAGGTAGTTTTTTTTCTAATGAAATATTTTACATTTTCTTTTATTTTCCTTCTTTTGATTCTTCTGAAAGTTATTAGCTTCCACTTGCACAATTCTAATTCTTAAGGACTTATTTCCCTCAGTTAGCTTTTGTACTTCCTTTTCCATTTGACCAATTCTAAGTTTTAAGCAAAGATTTTCTTTTTTCAAACTGTAGGGTTTTTCATAATTCTTTTGCATTCCTCTTATTTTCCTCCCATTTTTCTTCTCTCACTCTTATATGTTTTTTTTTAATTTTAAAATATTTTATTTAATTTTATTTAATAATAACTTTATATTGACAGATTCCATGCCAGGGTAATTTTTTTACAACATTATCCCTTGCATTCATTTCTGTTCCGATTTTTCCCCTCCCTCCCTCCACCCCCTCCCCTAGATGGCAAGCAGTCCTATATATGTTAGATATGTTACAGTATATCCTAGATACAATATATGTTTGCAGAACTGAACAGTTCTCTTGTTGCACAGGGAAAATTGGATTCAGAAGGTAAAAATAACCCGGGAAGAAAAACAAAAATGCAGATAGTTCACATTCGTTTCCCAGTGTTCTTTCTTTGGGTGTAGCTGCTTTTGTCCGTCATTTATCAATTGAAACTCAGTTAGGTCTCTTTGTCAAAGAAATCCACTTCCATCAGAATACATCCTCATACAATACATTGTCGAAGTGTATAATGATCTCCTGGTTCTGCTCATTTCACTTAGCATCAGTTCATGTAAGTCTCGCCAGTCCTCTCTGTATTCATCCTGCTGGTCATTTCTTACAGAACAATAATATTCCATAACATTCACATACTACAATTTACCCAGCCATTCTCCAATTGATGGGCATCCATTCATTTTCCAGTATCTAGACACTACAAACAGGGCTGCTACAAACATTTTGGCACATACAGGTCCCTTTCCCTTCTTTAGTATTTCTTTGGGATATAAGCCCAATAGAAATACTGCTGGATCAAAGGGTATGCACAATTTGATAACTTTGTGGGCATAATTCCAGATTGCTCTCCAGAATGGTTGGATTCGTTCACAACTCCAGCAACAATGCATCAGTGTTCCAGTTTTCCCGCATCCCCTCCAACATTCATCATTATTTTTTCCTGTCATCTTAGCCCATCTGACAGGTGTGTAGTGGTATCTCATAGTTGTCTTAATTTGCATTTCTCTGATCAATAATGATTTGGAACACTCTTTCATATGAGTGGTAATAGTTTCAATTTTATCATCTGAAAATTGTCTGTTCATATCCTTTGACCATTTATCAATTGGAGAATGGCTTGATTTCTTAAAATTTGAGTCAGTTCTCTATATATTTTGGAAATGAGGCCTTTATCAGAACCTTTAACTGTGAAGATATTTTCCCAGTTTGTTGCTTCCCTTCTAATCTTGTTTGCATTAGTTTTGTTTGTACAAAGGCTTTTTAATTTGATGTAATCAAAATTTTCTATTTTGTGATCAGTAATGGTCTCTAGTTCATCTTTGGTCACAAATTTCTTTCTCCTCCACAAGTCTGAGAGATAAACTATCCTATGTTCCTCTAATTTATTTATAATCTCATTCTTTATGCCTAGGTCATGGGCCCATTTTGATCTTATCTTAATATATGGTGTTAAGTGTGGGTCCATGCCTAATTTCTGCCATACTAATTTCCAGTTATCCCAGCAGTTTTTATCAAATAATGAATTCTTATCCCAAAAGTTAGGATCTTTGGGTTTGTCAAACACTAGATTGCTATAGTTGATTACTCTGTCTTGTGAACCTAACCTTTTCCACTGATCAACTAATCTATTTCTTAGCCAATACCAAATAGTTTTGGTGACTGCTGCTTTATAATATAATTTTAGATCAAGTACAGCTAGGCCACCTTCATTTGATTTTTTTTTTCATTAATTCCCTTGAGATTCTCGGCTTTTTATTGTTCCATATGAATTTTGTTGTTATATTTTCTAGATCATTAAAATATTTTCTTGGAAGTCTGATTGGTATAGCACTAAATTAATAGATTAGTTTAGGGAGTATTGTCATCTTTATTATATTCGCTCGGGCCAATCCAAGAGCATTTAATATTTTTCCAATTATTAAGTTTGACTTTATTTGTGTGGAGACTTTTTTGTAATTTTGCTCATATAATTCCTGACTTTCCTTTGGTAGATAGATTCCCAAATATTTTATGCTATCAACAGTTATTCTGAATGGAATTTCTCTTTGTATCTCTTGCTGTTGGGTTTTGTTGGTGATGTATAAAAATGCTGAGGATTTCTGGGGATTTATTTTGTATCCAGCTACTTTGCTAAAATTATGAATTTTTCTAATAGCTTTTTAGTAGAATTTCTGGGGTTCTCTAGGTATACCATCATATCATCTGCAAAGAGTGATAGTTTGGTTTCCTCATTGCCTACTCTAATTCCTTTAATATCTTTCTCGACTCTTATTGCCGAGGCTAGTGTTTCTAATACGATATTAAATAATAATGGTGATAGTGGGCAACCTTGCTTCGCTCCAGATCTTACTGGGAAAGTTCCAGTTTTTCCCCATTGCATATGATGCTTACTGATGGTTTTAAGTATATGCTCTTGACTATTTTAAGGAAAAGTCCATTTATTCCTATGCTCTCAAGTGTTTTTATTAGGAATGGATGTTGGATTTTATCAAATGCTTTTTCTGCATCTATTGAGATGATCATATGGTTTTTGTTTGTTTGGTTATTGATATAGTCAATTATGTTAATAGTTTTCCTAATATTGAACCAGCCCTGCATTCCTGGTATAAATCCTACTTGGTCATAGTGTATTATCCTGGTGACGATTTTCTGTAATCTTTTTGCTAATATTTTATTTAAGATTTTGGCATCAATATTCATTAGGGAGATTGGTCTATAATTTTCTTTCTCTGTTTTCAGCCTACCTGGTTTAGGTATCAGTACCATGTCTGTGTCATAAAAGGAGTTTAGTAGGACTCCTTCAATCCCTATTTTTTCAAATAGTTTATTTAGCATTGGAGTTAATTGTTCTTTAAATGTTTGGTAGAATTCACATGTAAATCCATCTGGTCCTGGGGATTTTTTCTTAGGGAGTTGATTGATAGTTTGTTCTATTTCTTTTTCTGAGATGGGACTGTTTAGGATATTTACTTCTTCCTCTGTTAGTTTGGGCAAGCTATATTTTTGGAGGTATTTTTCTATTTCATTTAAGTTGTCGAATTTATTGGCATAAAGTTGGGCAAAGTAACTCCTAATTATTGCTCTAATTTCCTCTTTGTTAGTGGCGAGTTCTCCCTTTTCATTTTTAAGACTAACAATTTGATTTTCCTCTTTCCTTTTTTTAATCAGATTTACTAAGGGTTTGTCTATTTTGTTGGTTTTTTCATAAAACCAACTCTTAGTTTTATTAATTAATTCAATAGTTTTTTTTTTACTTTCAATTTTATTGATCTCTCCTTTTATTTTTAGAATTTCAAGTTTAGTGTTTGACTGGGGATTTTTAATTTGTTCCTTTTCTAGCATTTTTAGTTGCAAACCCAATTCATTGACCTTCTCTTTCTCTATTTTATACAAATCTCTAGAGATATGAAATTTCCCCTTATTACCGCTTTGGCTGCATCCCATACATTTTGGTATGATGTCTCATTATTATCATTTTCTTGGGTGAAGTTATTAATTATGTCTATGATTTGCTGTATCACCCAATGATTCTTTAGTATGAGATTATTTAGTTTCCAAATTATTTTTTGGTCTACTTTCCCCTGTTTTTTTGTTGAATGTAATTTTCATTGCATTGTGGTCTGAAAAGGATGCATTTACTATTTCTGCCTTACTGCATTTGAGTTTGAGGTTTTTATGTCCTAATACATGGTCAATTTTTGTATAGCTTCCATGAACTGCTGAAAAGAAAGTATACTCCTTTCTGTCTCCATTACATTTTCTCCAGAGATCTATCATATCTAACTTTTCTAGTATTCTATTTATCTCTTTGACTTATTTCTTATTTATTTTGTGGTTTGATTTATTTAATTCTGAGAGTGCAAGGTTGAGATCTCCCACTATTATAGTTTTACTGTCTATTTCTTCTTGCAGCTCTCGTAATTTCTCTTTTAAGAATTTAGATGCTACACCACTTGGTGCAATTATGTTTAATATAGATAGTGCTTCATTATCCATGCTAACCTTTAGCAAGATATAGTGCCCTTCCTTATCTCTTTTAATTAGATCGATTTTTGCTTTAGCTTGATCTGAGATCAGGATGGCTACCCTTGCTTTTTTGACTTCACCTGAAGCATAGTAGATTTTGCTCCAATCTTTTACCTTTAACCTGCATGTATCTCCCCGCTTCAGGTGTGTTTCCTGTAAACAACATATTGTAGGATTCTGGCTTTTAATCCATTCTGTTAACAGCTTCCTCTTTATGGGGGAGTTTACCCCATTCACATTTATGGTTAGAATGACCAATTCTGTATTACTTGCCATTTTAACCCCGGTTTATGCTTTTCTCCCTTCTTTCCCCTTACCCCCCTTCCCAGTATTAAGCTTGTGAGCACCACTTGCTTCTCACAGACCTCCCTTTTTAGTATCCCTCCCCCCAGTTTAGAGTTCCTCCCCCATCTTACCGCTTTCCCTCCCAGTTTCTGTATTCCTTTCCACTTAACTTATTCCTTCCCTTTTCAGTTTTCCCTTCTCACTTCTCAATGAGGTGGGAGAAGTTTCACCATAAATTAAATATGTCTAAAATTTTTCTCTTAAAGCCAATTCTGAAGGCAGTAAGATACCCACTATATTCATCCCCCTCCATTCTTTCTCTCAGATATAATAGGTTTCCTTTGCCTCTTCATGACATGTAGTACATCCACTTTACCCTTTTTGTGGTACAATGTCCTTTCCACATCTAGTTTCTAGAACAAGGTATACATGTATTCTTTATACATCTTTATAGCCAAAATATAGTTCCCAAGATTAATCTTTACCTTTTTAGATTTCTCTTGAGTTCTGTGCTTGTAGATCAAATTTTTTGTTAAGTTCTGGCTTTTTCATCAGAAATAGATGAAATTCGCTTACTTCGTTGAATGTCCATCTTCTTCCCTGGAAAAAGATGCTCATTCTCGCTGGGTAAGTTATTTTTGGTTGCATCCCAAGTTCCTTAGCCTTTTGGAATATCGTATTCCAGACCCTTCGATCCTTTAATGTGGATGCTGCTAGATCCTAGGTGATCCTTATTGTGGCTCCTTGATACTTGAATTGGGTTTTTCTAACCGCTTGCAGTATTTTTTCCTTCATCTGAGGGTTTTGGCATTTGGCCACTATATTTCTTGGTCTTTTGATTTTAGGATCCCTTTCAGTAGGTGATCGATGAATTCTTTCAGTGTCTATTTTACCCTCTGTTTCTATGACTTCTGGGTAGTTCTCTTTGATAATTTCCTGGAAAATAGTTTCCAGGCTCTTTTTTTCATCATGCTTTTCTGGGAGTCTAATAATTCTCCGATTGCCTCTCCTGGATCTGTTTTCCAGGTCTGTTGTCTTCCCCAGAAGGTATTTCACATTCTTTTCCATTGTTTGATTTTTTTTGGATTTGCTTGACTGATTCTTCTTGTCTCCTCAAGTCATTCAATTCCAATTGTTCAATTCTGATTTTCAATAAAGTATTTTCTTCACTCACTTTTTAAAAATGTTTTTCTAATTGTCCAATTGAGTTCTTTTGTTCTGTGGAATTTTTTTTCTATTTCGCCAATTTTGTTTTTTAGAGAGCTGTTTTGTGTTTCCAGTTCACTAATCCTAAATTTTTCAAGGATTTTATTTCTTTATCCAGTCTCTCTTTAAATGTGTGGGATGACTTCTCCAGGCTCTTTTGCCAAGCCTCCCTCTCTTTTTCCCATTTTTCTTCTAGCTCTCTTGTGAGAGCCTTTTTAATTTCCTCCATGAGATTCATCTGTGCTGAGGAACAGATGATCTCCTCTTTTGGGGATTCACCTTGAGACAGTCTGGTTTTAGTCTCCTCAGAGTTTAGAATCTGTTCTCTATCTGTATAGAAGCTGTCAAGGGTTAAAGTCCTTTTCAATTTTTTGCTCATTTTGTCAAAGAATCAAAGACAAACTAGCAAAGAAAAAAAAGAAAAAAAAACCCTAAGTGGAGTCTGCTTTCTTTGGGGGAGGGGTTGGGTGGTGTTACCGAGCTTCCTCTACAGACTGTTTGGACAGCAGCGAGGCACTAGCAGGACTGTGCTGTGCCTGCGCTCTGAGACTCCGAAAGCGTGCTGAGACACTGTGGGGGAGGGGTGGCCAGGTCCCGAGAGACTCTAGCTGTTTGGGGTTATATTCTTTCCCCCCAGTGTTTCTAGCTTCTCTGGTGGGCTGCTGACTTGCTGCCAGGGCAAAGTATCCAATCCTGTAGCAAAGCTCTCCCCGCAGAGATGGCTGCGATCACACCCCACCCCCTCTCCAGTCTGCTCCCGTGCCCTCACTGCTGCTGCCTTCAGCCTGTGCCGGATCTAAAACCATCCCCACCCTCGAGCAAAAACAGACCTTTCCCAGTGAATCTCAAGGATGGCTTCTCTTGGTAACTATTTGTGGGTTTTTTTCAGTCAAGCATTAATTCAGAGGTTTGTAATGAAATGGATAGTGAGAGAAAACGCGGAGCTTACACAGCTGTGTGCCTTCTCTCCGCCATCTTGGCCGGAAGTCCCTTTTGTATGTTTTTAAGGTCATTTTTTTTTTAAATTCTCTGAACATTTCTGAGCTTGAGATTACTTGGGATTTTTATCCTTGGGATTTTGTCCATAGATATTCTGACATTGCTACCCTCTTTTAAATTTGTGTCTGGGTCTTCCTTGTAGACAAAATATCTTTCTATGGACCAAAATTCTTTTTTTATTGTTGTTTTTTCTTTCTTTCTTCCTTCCTTCCTTCCTTCCTTCCTTCCTTCCTTCCTTCCTTCCTTCCTTCCTTCCTTCCTTCCTTCCTTTCTTTCTTTCTTTCTTTCTTTCTTTCTTTCTTTCTTTCTTTCTTTCTTTCTTTCTTTCTTTCTTTCTTTCTTTCTTTTGCCTTTTGCCTTTCTTTTAAATTTGAGGCTTGACACCAGGGTGGATGGGGCACTTAGTCTTTTTTGTGTCAAGGAATGCATGCTCTGCATTTATTTGGAACTGCAGTAGTGTTGCCCTGAGGCCCATAGGAGACCATCATGTCTTGTACCAAGCTGAAGGAATGTGGTAGGAAGGGGCTGACACTATTACAGGATATTGGAATCTGACAGCTTAACTGGTGCTAAATCTGGCTCTTAGTGTTGGGTCTAGTGTATGCTGAGGTCAGTGTAGTGTTTCTGTTTTTCCCTGAGACTACATCAAAGCACATTGAGGTCTGGACTCTGGAGGTTGCCTGTTTACCAAGTGCTATGCTGAAGCATGTGATGTGCCACCTTTCCCACTGGTGACTTAAGGGTATTTGCTTAGGCAATCATAGGTTTGCCATTTGCTTGAGCTATGATGAAGCAGTGAAGGTTCGGTTGTTGGAGGTTGCTTATTTGCCCAGAGTTATGTTGAAGAACATCTTCTCCAAGCCATAGTCTTTTGTTTCCCTCACTGTACTGAGACACATGAGGAGTGCTTGCTCCACCTCCACTGGTTTGTTGAAATGGAGCTTGTTGGATTGCTGAGATGCTTCCTTTTTTTGACTGCGTTACCCTTTTACTCAATTGAAACTAATTTTTTTTGCCATTTTCCCAAATTTCTTCAGCTAAAACATTGTTTCATCTTCTCTTTTTTGCTGGTTTTTCTGTCCCAGGATTTGTTTTGAGGTGATGTTTTGTAGTTATTTGTAGATGAATATTGGATAGTTACAGTGGTTTGCTGCCTAGTCCACCATCTTTCCCCATTATTTCTGCTAAGCACAGGGCATTTAAGAAAAAAAAAATATTGAAAAAAGTAATACTTCCATTTTACAGTTGCCAAAACTGAGGGTCAGGAGGGATATTTGAATTGTCCAAGATCACCTGACCTAAAAGTATTGGATTTGGAATGAAAAGTCTGTAACCTTTAATCACAAATTTATGAGGAGGTATGATAAATCATTTCCTTAAAAATTAGAATTGAGCAAATGAAAACTAATGACTTTATGAAAAGTCAAGAAACAAGGAGGGGTGGGGGGGGGGAAACAATAGAATGAAAAAAAAAAAGAAAACAATGTGAATCATCTCACTGGAAAAACAACTGACATGGAAAATAGATCCAGAAGAGATTATTTAAAAATTATTGGACTACCTGAAAGCCACAATTAAAAAAATAGTCTGGATATCATTTTTCAAGAAATTATCTTTTTTTTCCCCTGAAGCAATTGGGGTTAATGACTTGGCCAGGGTCACACAGCTAGGAGGTATTATTCTGAGGCCAGATTTGAACTTAGGTCCTCCTGATTTCAGGGCTTGTGCTCATTCCACTGCACCACTTAGCTGCCCCATTTTCAAGAAATTAACAAAGAAAACTGCGCTGATATTCTACAGCTAGAGAGCAAATTGAAATTGAAAGAAGCTACCAATCATCTCCTAAAAAACTACCAGAAATATTAAAGCCAAATTCTGGAACTTCCAGGTCAAGGAAAAAAAATATTGTGAGCATCCAAAAAGTAATAATTCAAGTACAGTTGAGCCACAGTCAGGAAAACACAAGATTTAGCACCTTCTACATTAAAGGATATGATGTCTTGGAGTATGACATTTTAGAGCAAAGGAGCTAGCTAGGGTTACAAACAAGAATTACCTACTCAGAAAGACTGAGAATAAAACTTCAGGAGAAAAGATGGATATTTAATGAAATAGAGAACTTTCAAGCATTTGTGACAGAAATACTAGAGATGAATTAAAAAAAAAATCAAACTTGAGAAGCTCATGGTGGTAATCAAAAAAGGAACAGTATAAGTGACTTAGTAGTTTATATTTCTACATAAGAGAATGATACTTGTAACCCATAAGAAGTTGCCCATTATTCAGACAGTTAGAAGTATGTATGGATAGAGGGCAAAGGTATGACATGAATATTAAGGTATAATAAAAAATAAAATTCAGGGATGAGTGAGAGATTTATGGGGAGAATTGGAAAGGGAGAGGTGGAATGGTATAAATTATTTGCCAAAAAAAGAGAAAGAAAAAGCTTTTCTAGTGGAAAGGGAAAAGGATAGAGATGGGGAGTGAGTGAATCTAAATCTCATAAGAATTGACTCCAAGAAGAAATAACATATACATTCAATTGTGTTTAGAAATCTATGTCATCCTGCAGGAAAGGGAAGAGGGATATGAAAATAATAGGGTGATAGAAGTTAGAGGCAAAACACTTTTGAGGAGGATTATCAATAGTAATTGAGAAACGAATTCTGAAACAAGTTTTTTTTTTCCCTGATAAGGGCTACATTTCTTGAACATACAAGGAAGTATGTCAGACTTATTAAAAATAACAGCCTTTCTCCAATTGATAAATGATCAAAAGATATGAACAGTTTTCAGATGAAGTAATCAAACTATATACAGCCATATGAAAAAAGTCTTGATTAGAGAAATACAAAACAAAACAATTCTGAAGAACTACTTCATCCCTATTAGAATAGCTAATAGTCCAGAAAAAGAAAAAGACAAATGTTGGAAGGAATATGAGAAAAATGCATTGTTGGTAGAATTGAGAACTGATTTAATCATCCTCTAGAATAATTTAGAACTATGCCCCATGATGAAAAAAAAGTATATCCTTTGATTTAACAACACTACCAAGCATATATTCCAGAAATGATTTTTAAAAATATATACATGTACAAAATACTTATAGCAGTTTTCTCCCCTCAGGACAAAGAATTGGAAATTGCAGGAATGACCATCAATTAGTGAATGACTGAATAAATTTTGGTATGTGATTAGGATGGAGTATTATTGTGCTATAAGAAATGATGAGCAGGATACTCTCAGGAAAATCTGGAAAGACTTCCATCAGTTCATGTAAAGTGAAATGTATAATGTACAAAGTAACAGCAATAGTGTGGGATGATCATCTGTGAATGATTTTGTTATTCACAATACATACAATGATTCATGACTATTCTGAGTTACTTATGATTTAAAAATACTATCCATACTTAAGAGATAGAACTTATTGGGTCTGAATATAGATTGAAGCATACTTTTTTAAACTTGAAGGGTTTTTTTTGTTGTTGTTTTGTGGGGTGAAATCTATCTTTTCTTTTACAACATGACTTTTATGGAAATGTTTTGTATAACTTTACATGTGTCTTCTCAATGAGGTGGGGTTGAGGAAGGATGACCATATACCAGAAGTTTTTCTTGATCTCCAATAATTCTCATGACTTCTATATGTTGGTCGCTTCCAAATTATCCTGTATATGACTTTTTCTAAAAAAGCTATTTTGTCTCCTTCATAAGACTGAGCTCCTTGAGAGCAGGCACTGCCCTTTTACTTTTTTTTGTGTCATCACCGCTTAAGCACAGTACCTGACATAAATATTTGCTGACTGATTGACTCTTGATTGAGGATAATTCTTCTACCTGTGAAAGTAAACATTTTTTTCTCCTTGAAAGGTACAATCATCTTAAGAATTTTCCCACAACTCTAAAAATCTGAGTGATTTGCTAAAGATTACATAGCCAATATGTGTCAGAGGAATGACTTGAAAGTATTATAGAAGTATAGATAGTTTTCTATTATTGAATTTTTGGGGGAAGAGGAGGCAGAGACCTCAACCTTTGATTCCACTGATATAGGATAAATTATATATAAAAACTCCCTCAAAGAATACAGATCAGCAATTGTTCTACAATTTATAATCTTGAAGAGTTATTAGGGGCAAAAAGAAAACACCTTGAATATCCTTCAGATTTCTATCTCACAATGTAATGAGACATTATAGAATCACAGCATTTTAGTCTTGGATCAAAAAACTTAATTTCATTTTATAGATAAAAAAAATGAATCACAGAGGGGTTAAATGTGTTGCCCAAGATCATGTAACTAACAAATTCCTGCTTCAAAATGTTATGTAAGCTATATGATATGGAATATTTTTTGTTCTTCTTTATTTACTTATTTGGCCTTTGTATTTTCACTGTCTAGAACTGTGCATAGAAAAGAATAGCAATTTAATAAATAATGCTGAATGAAAAGAGAGAAAGAGAAAGAGAAGAAACAGAGAGGGTAAAAGGAAGGGAAGGAAAGAGTAAATAAACAAGATGGATTATTAAATTTTGGGCCAGTATTCCTTCCAGGTTAAAGGGTTCCTTTTCTGAATCATTTGGCTTTTTGCATGGTGAAAACAAACCCAGAGCACACAAGGAGCTAATTTCCCTCTGTGACTACTTGAGGTAAGGAGAGGAGAACTGAGTATTTCATCCAGAAAGGGGGGTGGGGGGAGAGAAACATTTTCTGGGAAGGAGGAGCTACAGTGTCTTTGTCTCCAATGCTTAAACAGTAATTCTCTGGATCATTTCCCCAGCCATCTGTTGCATGGGGCCAGCAGAATAGATTAGTCCTTGAAATATGCTGTAAAGATTAATCACTCTGAGCCACTTTACAAAAGAAAAGTGTAAATTTAACATAAAATCAATACAAAACAGAGCATTAATGAAATTTGGAAGGTTTTGGTGAGTGAGTTCCAGAATCTTCAATGGGGTTTGCTTGATCTTTGAGAATAGCTTCACTTAAAACCATCAGTGGAGATCAATTCTATGTTTTTTATGTATATAAAATATAATAACCCATTTGTTCAGGAAAGGAAGATAGAGTCATCTAAAATCTCGAAAGATTTTTTATATGTCATAAGTAACCAAGAGTACAATCATGGCCAGAAAGAAAACAGCAATTCTCTTTTCTACTTGAAGTACTAATTTTTCCTCCTCCTTCTTCCTGGAGCCAGTCTTAACAGAGAAGAGTGTGCAGAGTCAGCCAGAACTACTAAGCTCATTATATATATATATATATAAAGATTTAAAAACTCTTGGTCTAATATAGGGTTGAAAGATTCTCTCAATATATTACGTGTTCACCCCTTTTTTCCTTTTTCTTTCTTTTTTCTTTTTTGTATCTTTGCTGCCTAAAACTATGCCTAGAACAATATGGTAAGAACATGCTCTTTATCAGCTCCCTCACACAAAAAAAGTAGCAGTGAGACCTAGTGTTTGAGGAAAAGTATATTTGTTCCTGTCTATTGGGATGGGATACTGCTTACCTTCTTTTTTTTTTATAATAACTTTTTATTGACAGATTTTTTTTACAACATGCCAGGGTAATTTTTTACAACATTGTCCCTTGCATTCACTTCTGTTCCGATTTTTCCCCTCCCTTCCTCCACCCCCTCCCCCAGATGGCAAGCAGTCCTATACATGTTAAATAGATTACAGTATATCCTAGATACAGTATATGTGTGCAGAACGGAACAGTTCTCTTATTGCACAGGGAGAATTGGATTCAGAAGGTATAAATAACCCAGGAAGAAAAAACAAAAATGCATCTGCTTACCTTCTTTTTGTAATTCACTAAACATTTATTTGACCTCTATTATATGAAAGATACTGTTTTATAAACCGAGCAAACAGAGATAAAATGGAGCCTTCTCCTGGAGTTTGTAGCTTAATATGGTCATATAGCAATACAAGAAGGAACTATTCAGCCAGAGGCTCTAGGAAAATCCACAGGAAAAGCAAACAAACACTTTGAACTGAGGTGTGTGAGCAGGTGATCAGGGATATCTACTTAGAAAGGTAACCACTGAACTATCCAATCTTGAAAAGTTTAAAGTGAAATTGGACTGTAGTACAAAGGAACAAGTCTGAATTCAGAGTCAATCAGGAATTAGAAAAACTGTCTTTTTATTTATATGACCTTTGGCCAGTCAGTTTATTTATGGATGCCTCAGTTTCCTCATACATAAAATCAAGGACTTGGACTAGATGACTTCTGAGGTCTTTTCTATCTCTGAATCTATGATCAGATAAGCTGCATCTTAAAGGAAGAAAAAGATTCTTGAATGTAGGGAAGAAGGGGAAACATATCATGTACTGCATTTAATACCTGTATATGGTGCAGCAACACTAAGGGAGGAAGGAAAAAAAGGAGATTCAGAGATAATTAAGTAATTTAGTTTTTTTTTAAAGAGCAAATGAGTAGTATTCATAAGAAAAACTGACTTTATCTTTCATTCAATCATCTTCACTAATCTAATATTACAAAATTAGTAAATCATGTAACATAAATAACACTATTTGATCCCTACAACAATCCAGTGAAGTAGCTGGTACTATAATTCTCATTTTTCAGATGAAGAAATTGAAGCTGAGAGAAATTAACTGAGTTGACCACGGTCACAGCTTTTAAATCTCTAAAGTTTAATTTGATTTCATGTCTTCCTGACTCCAGATCCTATTCTCCAGCTACTGTGCTGCCTGGATCTTCTTAGAGGAGTTCTTACAAGACCACAGCTCACAATAGCCAAAAAGATACCACCTCTGATGCCAAGCAACTTAGTATATTGTAGGTAACAGTTGGCTCAGAGTAAAAAAATTTGGTTTAGATCTCAACTTTTGCAACTAACTTTCTTTTTTTTTTAATTTAATTTTATTTAATAATAACTTTATATTGACAGAATCCATGCCAGGGTAATTTTTTACAACATTATCCCTTGCACTCGCTTCTGTTTCGATTTTTTTCCCTCCCTCCCTCCACCCCCTCCCCTAGATGGCAAGCAGTCCTATATATGTTAGATATGTTGCAGTATATCCTATATACAATATATGTTTGCAGAACCAAACAGTTCTCTTGTTGCACAGGGAGAATTGGATTCAGAAGGTAAAAATAACTCTGGAAGAAAATAAAAAATGCAAATAGTTCATATTCGTTTCCCAGTGTTCTTTCTTTGGGTGTAGCTGCTTCTGTCCATCATTTATCCATTGAAACTCAGTTAGGTCTCTTTGTCAAAGAAATCCACTTCCATCAGAATACATCCTCATACAATATCGTTGTCGAAGTGTATAATGATCTCCTGGTTCTGCTCATTTCACTTAGCATCAGTTCATGTAGGTCTCTCCAAGCCTCTCTGTATTCATCCTGCTGGTCATTCCTTACAGAACAATAATATTCCATAACATTCATATACCACAATTTACCCAGCCATTCTCCAATTGATGGGCATCCATTCATTTTCCAGTTTCTAGCCACTACAAACAGGGATGCCACAAACATTTTGGCACATACAGGTCCCTTTTGCAACCAACTTTCTATATTATCCATAGCAAATCACTATAGGTATTGATTTGATTCTCCTTATCAAATGAGGGAGATGATTTCTTTTGTTTGATCCAGCTCTAAAATTCTGTGATTATAGATGAGAGGTTCAATAATTAGACAGTGAGAGCTGTGAGTTATATGAGGGAGAAATCCTAATTTTTTCCCATTCAAATTAAATGACTTTACCTATGTCAGTAAGAGATGGAGGCTTTTCTGGTCTGGATATGGTTCTCTTAATCTGGGAGCACCCAGAAAGGAAACTTCCCCATCAATGTAGATCATACTTGTTCTGAAATTTATAGTGTCATATGAGTTACTGAAAGTTTAAGTGATATGCCCAGACTCGTATCCCCTATATCTGAGGCAGCATTTGACAGAAAAGTATCTTTGACAGAAAGCATTCATTCAGTAAAAATTTAAAATCAAATGACTGTCTTATATAGAATTATTCCAGGTAGCATGCAAAATTCAAAGAATCTTAATGTTTCAATGAGTTTGCAGTGGGATAGAGATAGATAAGACACATAAACCACTGTTATATGACAAAAGTGCCTGGATTAGTGGAGAAGTTAGAAAAATTTGTAGGGCTAAGAAGAATAAGAAGGGGATGATATGAGAAACCTTAAAGATACATGAATCTCCCTTAAAGGAAAGGGATGGTGTCAGATTTATCAACTCACTTTTGGACTATTGCAAAGGCCTGCCTCCAATTTATCCTCAGTTCAATCCACTGTTCATTAAACAAACAGGTTTTCCTAAGGTATAGTTCTGGCTGTCTCCGTATCCCAGTTCATGGTATATGATAACATGTAATATCTATTGAGTCACTACTGACCACTGTATGTAGGAGATAGGATAGATCCAGGGACTCTGATTAGTTGATTTATTCTTCAATCTGTAAAATTATGGAAAGGAGGGATAGGGTAAAATGAAAAATTAAGGTATTAAAGTATAAGTATTATACTTTGTTACTCATATTGGAGAAATGGAGTCTGTCTAGATCTTCCCTATTAGTGTCAATATTGATTCACCTTAAGTAAGTCTTATTATTATATTTCATATAAAATATTTCCATTGGGCTAGAACCAATTATTGCATTTTATATAATTTTGATTTTGAATACTGTGAATTTGAATCCATGCATCAGCTTTAATTTATGTACACCAACTACATGTATAATCAACTTCATGATGAATTTTGGAAAGCTTAACTAAAGACTCCAGTCCTAGTCTTTGAATAGTATGGCACTTTGTAAGGCATCAATCACCACTTGTGTTCTTACAAACATTTTCTAGAAGTGCTGAAGAAAGGTAAGGGATGGATTTCTCCCTACTTTGATCACCTCAGTAAGAGCATGCTGCAACAAACCAACTTGTCCAATAGAAGATGTCACATTCAATAGAAAGGAAATTCAGAGTCTTATTTCTGGAGCCTGAGTTATGGAAGGAAGCTCCAAAAAAGTACAGCTGAATCATCTATTCTGGATAGATAATGATAATGAAGATAATTGATAAAGAAATCACAGAATTAGTATAGACTTAGGAATTCTCTTTTGAGACCTGAGGTGGTAAGTGATGGGTGATCAGATATTACCAGTTTCATTATTTCAGGCATTTAAGCAACTCAATCTCATTGATTTGTAGTCACTTCATATGGAAACTAATATCACCCAGCTTGTTCACTTATCTTTTCATCTTTCTTGGTTCTGAATGACTTGATTATCTAAAAAAAATCATGCTAACTTTCAGAACCAGAATTTTATCTCCCTTAAAGATGTACCAAAAAAGTATGATACAAGCTCTGGCAAACAACTACGTAATTGCAAAATATTTTTGAGACATGGAAATATGGATGGATATATCCTTTACTAGGTGACATTCTCAAGATAAAAAAAAAACACATTCATTTTGGTTACAAAAATGATTGTAATTATAAAAAAACTGTTATTGTACTGTTGTCATATTTCATAGTTTTGTTTTCTACTCACATAGATTATTTGAATTGGATTTAAAAGTCCTCTTTTGTACAATTCAAAATAGTAGAATACAGTGAAGCAAAAGTTATGGATAAAAATTAATGATTTCTATGATTAAAAAAACTACTATCAATGTCTTTGAAATTTTAATATAATAATGTTTTTCTGCCCCTCACTCTGGGTTTTATCTTTCAAGGAAAAAAATGAAATTACTTGCTTTTAGAATATTTTTCTCATATTTCCTTCACTTATAATTGTTAGTAAAACTTGTTTAAATATGCAAATTTAGAATGTTAATGAAGCATATTCTATCCAGACTTTTTTTCTTAATGGTATTATTTTAAAAGTAGGACTCTTGAGGTAGTTGCTTTGATTGAACAAGAAGAAACAGATGCTTCTGTTATTAGGGACATGAAGGAAAGATTGGTTTAATGAATACTGAAAAATGCAAGTATTTAAAATATAGTAGAAAGCAGAGAGATAACATCTGCTAGGCAAGCTCTTCAAATAAAATTACAGTGGCTAGAGCCTCAAGTCTTCTGCTTAACATCAAGTCTTAGGAGAGAAGAAATCTGAATATGGATCCATCGTAAGGCAGTTAATTAAGATGTTGCACTTGATGTGTTCATGATACTTTTCATAAATTATCAATTAAAATAATATTTGGTAAAATAAAAAATATCATTCTTTTATATGAGTTGTGTCCATATATAGATGCATACATATGATCTGGAAGTGATTTGATAAATATATAATTACAGGAAGTAATTAGTTTTCACTTCAATATATTCACTTATTAATTTTAACACAGAACTGCTTTATAATAAGACTTTTTCTTCAATAGAGTATGATCTTTTAAAATATTTCATCAAAACTAAATCTAAAATAAGAACAAATAAAATAGAAAAAGACAGAAAAGGAAAAGAAACAAAACATTGTCATGTGCTCAGCAGAGCATCAGGGAAGATTCAAAATATTTAACAACAAATTTTCATTACAATAAACTATACATAATAAAGTAGGATATGATTTTAACAGCACTTCCTTTACTCCTCATCTAAACTGAATTCTAATATGAGATAAAGATAGATTAAACCATCTTTCTTCACAATAAATTTTTATGTTATTCTTATAGAACTAAAGTTTTATTTAAAAGGTTAAAGTTCCAATGATAGTACTGTAAATTTTCAAAACAAAGCCTCAAGTGGCCATGTGGTCTATTCAATAACTACTTTTCCTTTTAATTATTCAAGTTTTAAAAGTATAACTGTTCTGGACTTTGTTTCTTTCCCCATCAAATTATATTACACTAAATTATTTTTTCCTACACATAGCTTTCCTCTTGTAGGAATTATCCCCCCTCACTACCATAAAAGCAGTAGGTCAATAAGGAGGTGTGTCACTAGGAAGTAGAGAGCTCCAGTCACATTTCTTCATCTTTTAGAATTAGATATTTCCAGTGAGGCCTTAAAAAGGTATCTGATTCTAGAGAAGTCATGCTTGTTATATGCATAGGTGATATGAAGCTAGAAAGCCCCGCAAGCACACTGGAAGGCAGATTCAGGATTCAAAAATATCACAAAGCTACAAGGAGAGGCTGAATCAAAAGAACACATTTAATAGAGATAAAAGATCGAAAAACAACTTCCCAAATATAGGATGAGGTAGACATGCCTAAATTCATATTTCTATGAAAAGGATTTGAAAATTTTAGAGGAATGCAATACAAAAATAAATATACTAACATGATGAACATATATAATCCCAGACTGGATTCAGAGGTACCATAACCAGATTAATGAAGATTGATTAATGAAGATTATCATTCTGCTAAATTATATCCTGCTCAGAATTTATCCATTTACTCTTTGGCCTTATATTCTAGGAAAGATACCGAAAGTAGGATTATATTTAAGAAAAAAGTAAAAAGGCTGGCAAGAGAATTAGAAAACATGATGTAAGAAGATGTATAGAAAGGGAATGGTGATCTTTTCTGTGGAGAAGAGACTTATGAGATATGATAGCAATCTTCAAGCATAAGGGAGAGAGATTACTCTTATTATATTTTGTTTCATAGTATTAAAATATGGAAGGCAATCTAAGTGGAATGAGAGTAGGTGTTTATCTTCCATTGAAGTCCATAAAGGAGAGGTAAGATAAGCAATTGTTGGGAACGTGATATAGGAGTCCCAAATCAATAATGATAAGCTTTATATATTCATTATAAGATTTCCAACTTCTTTTGAATAGCGGATTTGGTAAGTCTATGAAATTGACTATGAAGATCCAGAACAATAGAACAAAAAAAAATGAGTGGAAAGGGATCTCAAAATATACATTCTTGAACTGAGAAAACAAAACAAAACAAAACAAAACTCTTGAACTTGAGAGGTTAATTTATATACTAAAGGAAATAGTGCATGTAAACAATACACAAATAAGTGTGTGTGTGTCTACACACATACTTCATATTGGAATAGCACAGAAATTTTCTAGAAAAAAGATCCAAGAAATTCTCCAAATCACTTATCACTTTTTCCATGTACAAAAAAGGGGCTGCTATCATTCTTCCTAAAAATAAATAAAAAGACTCTAATTTAGACTCTGGCTATATTTCAATAGATGTATTCTTCATGATGTAGATGCTTCTTTCAATAATACAGATCCTCAACCTGAAATATCCATATATATTTCCTTGTGGAAATTCTGCTCTTAACATATTAGGGTCTTTTCTCTACTTCTGAAAACAACCTTACATAGAAAATAGAATATTGGAATATATTTAGGAAGGCTATCTTACATTTAACATCTAATATTAGCTTTGCAATCTTGAGTAAATTATTAAACATTCACATCAGTTTGTTTCTTTTTAAAATGTGAAAATAATATCTACAAAGTACTATCATGCAGATTGTTATGAGGCATAAGTGAGATATTATATATAAAACATTTTGTAATCTTTAACATGACATTTGTTCAGTTGCTATGTCCAACTCTTTGGGGTTCCATGGACCATATTATCTATAAAGTTTTCTTGTCAAAGATATTGGAGTGGTTTATCATTTCTTTCTTCATAACATGACATTTCAGTTTTTATATCATGGCATTTCATGGATTACAACAAAACAAATGGACTTACCTTTGGTTAGCTTTCATAATCCCTGCACGACCTACACATGAATTACACATTTCCTTGACAACACTTCATAAGAGTCCTAAAAAGTTCTTTGTTCAAAATATGCTATGCCTAATCTGTACCTGATTCATGCCACCAGGTACCTATCAATGTGGAACTTTAAATCTTCAAAGACAGTGATATTCTATGTTTCCTAGACTACAATAATAAAAAAATGGAATTAAAAAATGGGCTTTTGCTTCAAGCAACTCAGTAGCTTAAAATAACATTTCCAATGTAACCATCTTTCTTAATTATATAGTTCATCTTGATACAGTCTGAGACTTGCTTCTCTATATGTATCAATCAGTCTGGCCTCAAAATTTGAACAGAATGGATCAAATCACTCTTTTACATTAAAGTCAATTGGTCAATTAACTAGAATTTCTTAATTGCCTGCTGTGTGCTTAGATACTATAGTAAGCATCATCTTTCAAATATGTGAAGATAGCTATTATCTCATCCCTCAAGTTTACTCTTTAACATATAAATTAATCTCAATTTAATTTTATATAACATGATTTAAACCACTCAGTCATCCTCATCACTTCATAAACTTCACAAGATGGCAGAATTGATTTGTATCTCCACCAAAAATGTGACATCTACAAGAAGCTGTAATACTATAACACTACCAGGAGAATATTTGTTTCCCCTAACATCATATTTTGTCCTTTTGATTTGATATTGACCATGCTTTATACTTCCCTATAAGTTCATTCAAAATATATCTCAGTAAACTTTGAAATAGTCTAATTTTTCTTTCCAATGAATATAATTATCCACATTCTTTATTTGTGAAAAAAGAATAAATTGTCCCAAAATATTCTGAAGCATGTGCGTATACATTTAGGGAGAGGGAAGAATTTTATTCTTTTTCCTTATTATGCATAATGGTATGTCAGCATATACTCCCAGTACTTATCTATTTAATAATTATATTCATGTACTTTAATAATAATAATGCATGCTATGAAACTTAAAAATACAGAAATTATTAAAATGTTATAATATTCAAGTCTAGAATCAATCGTGTTCCATCCAAACTTATGGATTACAGAAGTGGCATAATCAAATACATACTCAAAGAAAATCACTGGGACTAGACAGGAAAGCAAGTTGAGGTAGAGATAATTTTTATGGAAATTATTGGAAAGCCAATAGTAGGAAGAAGTAGAAACAAGACTCGACATTGATCCAATATATGGGGTCAAATAAAAATCGAAATCAAGGATAACCTCAAGGTTGTAAATATGGTTGAATATAAGGACAAAAAAGTCATCAATTTAATTTAAATCATTCATAGAGAGATAGGTTTTAGAGGAAGGATAAATAATTCTATTTTGGTCATGTTGAATTTGAGACATGTAGAGGACATCAAGTTGGAAATATTTAATAAGAAGTTAATGCAAAACAGGTTCAGAGGAGGGATTAGCACAAGGTAGTCAAATCCATGAAACGTAATGAAGTTGGCTACAAAAGCTACATAATATACAATGAGGACAAATGACCTGGACAATCGTTGGTGTAAATGATGGCATTCAAAAGTGAAGATCCTACAATGGAAAATGAGATAGAATAGTCAACCATAGAGAAGGAGGACTAGGAAGAAGGAGAAAGAGAATAAAAGCATGATGATAAAGAGGAAGGAGAAGGAAAAGAGACGTAAGAGAAAGTAGAGAAAGAGGAAGAAGAAGAAAAGAAAGGGGAGGAGGAGGAAGAGGTAGAGGAAAAAAAGGAGAAAGAAAAAGAGAAATGGTAGGAGGAAGAGGAGTGTCCAGGATAAAAAAAAATGAGTTAACAATTTCAAATATTATAGATAAATCAAGATGAGATTGAGAAAAAGTCATCAAAAATAATAATTAAAATATCAGATATAAAGACAAGAGTTTTACTTGAATGAAAGTTAATGAAAAATAGGAAGACCTGAGAGATTAGAATGATGAATAGCTAAATGAAAAAAAATATTAAGTGTTTATTTATGTGTCAAGAACTTGTGGATGGGTTTCAGGGGAAAGGAGATAATCACAACCTGTCCGTGTTATTTTCTCTTTCTACTGAAAAATGAAAAGTTGTGGAGTATAGGAGATGGAATTTACTGACTGCTATCCTAGGTCAAGAACCCACTGACTCATTGTTCTGGTGATTTGGAGGCATACTGTAGAGTAACAACAAAGGAGGACATACAAGTAAGAGAAATTTTTCCACTCAGCTGTTGAGAACGCCTAAGTAGGATTGTGTGATAATCTTCTTCAAAGGTTCTTATCAAAGATGATGATGGAAGAGGAGTAAAAAGAGTGGAGTGGTGAAGCACTAAATGAAGTGGGTATTTATGGAGATATGAATAGAATAGTTATGGTATATAAGGAAGACTAGAAAATGACCCAACTTCCTACCCTCAATAACAGTTACCTTGAGATTATTCCTTGGTGTCTGCTTGGAGACATATTCTCAATAGTACATGTTAGCCTCTTATGCTACCAGTCAATTAAAAAGAAGGCTTAATTCAGAAAGAGAATGCAGAAAATGGATTCAATTGTGACATCTAATAATTATACTATAAAGGCAATGTGGAAATGGTGACAAGGACCAATTGGACATGTAAACCTTTCTTGATTATAAAAGCTAAAATTAATATAACAAAAGCCACTGTCACTGATATACTTCTCTCTCCTCCATTACAATGTAGTGCCGATTAGAGATAAGAATGCTTGTGCTGAAGAGATTATTTGGTGATTTATTATCTTCAAGTACTGAGAAATGTATATAGCTTTTTCACCCTTTCAAGAAAAAGGAAGAGTAAAAAACCAAGAATCTCTCAGATAATGCTTGGTCAAAGCAATATAACTTAGA
Source organism: Antechinus flavipes (assembly GCF_016432865.1). Taxonomy (NCBI): domain Eukaryota; kingdom Metazoa; phylum Chordata; class Mammalia; order Dasyuromorphia; family Dasyuridae; genus Antechinus; species Antechinus flavipes. The sequence goes on from NC_067402.1 coordinate 94,660,068, forward strand.
GAAATATATGCACTCCTTCACAAATAAAAACACAAAGGAACATTTTCAAAGATGACAGCAATGGCAATTTGGCCTGGGCACATTCTCAAATCCATTTTTTTATATTTCTAAAAATTATGATAGTTGAGACTAAAGCCCACAATTAACAAATGTCGTGAGCTAAAGGCTGGCTTTCTTTAAATCAGCATGTATCATGCAACTGCCTTCATTCTCCTTAATGCTATGCAAAACACTGGTTTCATAATAAGTATATTGAACTATGAATATAAATGGCCTAGACTAAAATAGATTTTTATTACATGTATCTTGGATAACTCCAATAATGGAGGTAAGCCATAGCCAGGCTAAATGGTTCGACTAGCATGAGACTGAGAAGATAGAAAAGTTTCTTACTTCACAAAATGATCAGGATTGCATTTTAACCATCCAAAAGACAACCTAAAATATTATCTTCAGTTACAATACTTGGTCTTTTAAATGAAAACCATATTTTTTTAAAATGCCATCATAAAAGGCATAATCAAATAGTACGTTCTTATTTCAGCCTATTCTGTATCATTGCCCTTTAAGTAAATACCGTTTTTTTTTTTTTTGTTTTGTTTTGTTTTTTTTTTTTTTTTACATTGCCACTGGATTGATTATAATGGGAAAAAGAAAAAGGGGGACCAAGGAAAGGAGGGGAAGGAAAAACTGCATAAGCTTTGCTTATGCAACATACATTCTACAGAAAATGAATAAGAAAAAATTTTTAAAATGTCTTTAAAATGTGATCATATCAACCCTTTCTGAGAAGGTTCAAATAATTTTTGATCTACACATTTTCCCTAGCTCATATACATATACAAAAACCAATATAACATGCCAATTTAAGATATTAAGAATCAAAAATAAGATCAAGAAATTGAATATTTATGTTTATTACAATTTCTATTTTTACTTCTTAATTATTACATGAACAAAAACCAAATAAATCAATATTGTATATGCCCTATTCCTTAC